>NW_008659623.1:0-2478 GCF_000695815.1 Acanthisitta chloris | reverse complement strand
TCCCCCAGGGGGGTTGTGATAGCCCCAGGGAGAGGCTGTGGCTGCCCCAAAGAGGCTGTGTTTGCCCTATGGAGGTTGTGGTTGCCCCAGGGAGATTTGTGGATGCCCCAGGGAGGTTCTGGTTGCCCTTAGAGGCTGTGTTTGCCCTATGGAGGTTCTGGTTGCCTCAGGGAGGTTTGTGGTTGCCCCAGGGAGTTTTTGGATGCCCCATGGAGGTTCTGGTTGCCCCAGGGAGGCTGTGGTTGCCCCAGGGAGGCTTTTGGATCGCCAGGGGGGTTGTGGCTGCCCCAACCCTGTCACTATTCATTCCAGTTTGGCTAAAGCCTTGAGCAACCTGCTCTGGTGGGATCTGTCCCTGCCCAGGGCAGGGAGAGTTGAGCCTAGATGATCTTTCAGGTCCATTCCAACCCCTTAGCCCATTAGGATACTGTGATTTTTGGGATGTACAACTGGTTTCATGTCCTTCCCCAGAGCCATTGACAAGTGTGAGACCCTGGTGAAGGAGCTTTACAGCAAGATGGGGCTGCAGTACCGTGAGAGCAGCTCCGAGGACGAGGCCCCAGGGGCCATGGAAGTGATTGAGATCCCTGACGAGGAGGAGGAGGAAGATGTTGTCATGAGTGTGGATTCAAGCTGGAAGAACAGTCAGTACCTCCCTGCCCTGAGATCTGAGTGTGCCCTGGCTAGGAGAGGGAGAAGGGAATGCTGGTGGCATTCATGACTTGCATCATGTGCCACATCCTCATTCTGTTCCATGATTCCAGACTGGGATTTCACCCTTTTCTCACATACCTGACTGTTTTCCCCATCCACCACTAGGAGAGTGACTGAGGAAAATCTTTTCTTGAGTCGATTTCCTGACAGGGTTTAGGGATGGAAGTTTTTCCCTGTTCCCTCTTCTCCCTGGGGTTTAATTAGGGTTGGAATTTTCCTCCCCAAAATTTTTTAAACCATTTTTTCCTCTTTATTCACAGCTAGCAGCAGTGCTGGAATCTCCAAGGATCAGACTCTGGTGAGTGGGAATCTTCTGCCTATGGATGACTCTTGGAGTAGAATTTTCCTAGGACACAGCATTGTGTTCAGTGTGAGTTTTTTGCATCTTTTCCTTTCTCTTCCCTCTTCTCCAGCTGCAGGAAGCAATGGCTGCTATGAAGAAATCTTCTCAGGATGTTCAGAGATTCATGGATGCTGTAAACAAGAAAAACTCTTCCCAGGATGCACAGAAAGGTGTGGGATCTTCCAGGGGCTGACAGACCCATCCTGGGCCTTTGCTTCCCATCCAGTTTCCCTACTGGAAAGCTCCACTGGGATTTATTTCCATTTGATTAAACAGAGACATTTGGACTGGCTGAGGGGGAATGGAAATAGGAATTTCTCCTGCTGCAGGTCCAACAGATGTGCCTGGAAAAAAAGAGCTTTGGGGACACTTTGGAACTTCTTTTGTCTTGTTATTTTTTGGTAGATGCACAGAGCCCTCAGAAAACTTCTGGAACTGCCCAGCCCAGCAGCCCTGCAGTCCCTGGGAATGATCTCAGCCAGGATGGAGACCTGAACGTGGGCATGAGGATTTTGGGCAAAAAAAGGATCAAAACGTGGCACAAAGGAACTTTAATTGCCATCCAGACAGTTGGTGGGTGCTGTGCATGGAGCTCTCCTGGGGCTTTGGGAGGGTGACATGGGTTAAAAGCTGTCAGAGCACCTGGAAGGAGTTGTGAAAAGCAACACATCTCCACTATTTCCCATCCCAAATCCATTCTTGAAAGGATTCTCCCTGAATTCGAAACCAATTTGGAATAAACTGGCACAGAACCACACAAGAGTGTTGAATTTCTGGGGGAAAAAAATCACTTGGCTGTTCCTGATTATATTTTTTTTCCCTTTTCTTTGCCTTTTCTTGGTCTTCCAATGTTTTTCCAGGTGCTGGCAAGAAGTACAAAGTGAAGTTTGATAACAAGGGGAAGAGTTTGCTCTCTGGCAATCACATTGCTTATGATTATCACCCTTCCTCTGACAAGCACCACGTTGGCAGCAGAGTTGTGGCAAGGTACAAGGATGGCAATCAGATGTGGCTCTATGCTGGAATCGTGGCTGAGACCCCAAATGTCAAGAACAAAGACAGGTAGTCATTGTTTCTTCTCATCCTGCACCTCATTTCTTGGCTTTTAGGAGGGGGGAAAAAAAAAAGAGCTGCACCCTCATTTCTTGGCTTTTAGGAGGGGGAAAAAAAAAAAAAGAGCTGCTTTGTTGGAATATAGAATCATAGATTTTAAGGGTTGGGATGGAGATTAGAGATGATCTAGGCCTAATTCTCCCTATCCTGGGCAGGGATAGATCCCACCAGAGCAGGTTGGTTAAGGTTTTATCCAGCCTGGAATGAACAGTGATAGAGTTGGAGCATCCACAGCCTCCTTGGGGTATCCACATCCTCTCCTTGGGGAATACACATCCTGCTTGGGGCATCCAGAACCTCTTTGGGGC
>NW_008659622.1:5660-14386 GCF_000695815.1 Acanthisitta chloris | reverse complement strand
CTTAAATTCTATGATTCTATGGCATTAACCAGGGGCTGAGAGAACATAGTGGTGTTAATAAGGGGAGTTAAGGGGCCATAACAACTTCTGAAGGGCCCTGGGAAGAGGAATAGAACGTGAGGACCTGCACTTGCATGTGCATAAAGAGAGGTGATGGTGGGCTGAAATAAGAGAGTGCATGGGAGGTCAGAAGAAATGTTCCTGGAAGCAATAAGTCCCAAATATTGTTTTACCCTGTAAACAAAGCTTATTTTTAAACCAACAAAGCCAGAGATAAAGTTGGGTCATGGAGCAGGAAGAGGTCTCTAAAAACAGTAGGAGAGTTGGAAAGAGGTTTTTGTGAGACTTCCTTGCTCATGCTATCTGGGATAAACAGCAGTTGGATGATACCCATGGGGATGGATTAGAGGAATGGATATAGGTTTGCAGACACCAGATTAAAAGTGTTTAAGTATGGTTCTTACAAATGGGCCTTCATGCAGTGAGCTGCTCTAGCTAGTATTAGCCAGCAGAAGGGATTTAGAAACAACAGGATAAGCAGACTTTCATGAAATCAGTTTGATATTTGAAATGCAAAACTAAAAAGGTTGAGAGCAGTTGGATGCCGTTGTTAATCTCTAGGTCAGCTGTGCTGATGCAGCTCATGAAAGGCAGGTTACGTTCAAAGAGCAAAATCCACTGTTAAATATCAGCATATTTGTGGGAGACATTTGTGCCTTGGAACCCTCCCTGTGGGTGAAGGGCACAGAGCACTTGGCAGCTCTTCCTGCCTGGAGAAGACAGGTCCTGCAGCAGGCAACACTGCAGGTTGGAGGAGGAACCAGTAACTCTTCATTCATGGATCTAGTGATCTAGTGGGTGGAAGTTCCTGCATAGGGAATCTAAAATGACAGCTCCCTTAGCAAGAAACTATAATTTAGGTTTACTTCTTACATCAGGAATATCAGCTCTTCCTGCGCTATGTGAACTTGTCACGTTTCCCTGCTCCTGAGTCCATGTCACCTAGCAGCTCTGGAGAAGGACAGCCCCAATTCAATAAGCCAGAACATCATCAACTCCCAGTGTTTCTCAGGAGCCATCAGGCATCTCTCCTGTCTTGGCTGAAATCATCAGAGAGGTGGCAGCAGTTCCAGGGGATATCCTCCTCATCTTTCCATGCCCTCCAAGCTCACAGATGTCCTGTGCTGTAGTCAGCTCAAGGACAGCAGGGACCTGCCCCAGGAGGATTTGTATGCAGAGCAAGAGCTGCTTGAAAACTTGGTCCTGGAGTTCTTTTTCCTACTGATCTTTGCTGGCATCCTCTAGCTGCAGGTGGGAAAAGGCGGCTGAGGAGGGTACAAGAGCAGCAAAGAGGAAGCCAGCCCTTTCAGCAGCTAGAGAGGGAACTGATGAGAGCCTGGCATGCATTCAGCATCTGTGAAAGAAGCAGAGAGCAAGGAGACAGCACTTGGCTGCAGTCAGAGAAGGGTCCCAAAAGGATGAGCTCAGAGGGGCCTTTTTCTGCTCATTTTCTTTAGGAAGTTTAAAAAAGAACGAGCATTAAAAAAAATAAAAAAATAAAAGGAAAATGATGATATGCAATTTCTTTCAGGGTGTAGTTGAGGGAACAGTTTTAAAAAAATAGCTGCCATTTCAAGAAATACTAAGAATTCAATTGTAAAGTAACATTTATTATGCAGCCCCTAAATGGATCTGTTATTAGATGAAACAGACAACCCTTAGAAATCACAGTAAACACAGCTGTAGGGATGAGGAAAATGAACAAGGCATCAGGCTAATATTTTTACCTTCCAGTTGTCTTGAAAGGCTGATGAAAGTTTTAACATTGCCCTCACGCTCTGACATAAGAAAGCTTAAAGGAGCAAGTCAGATGCTTAAAAATACAACCAAAACAGGCTAGGTTTCTCAGGATTAAAGATTACCTAGGCATGTTTTCTGTTCTTTTACTGCTGTGCTGAGGTGTCTGCACTGCAATGCAGAAGGACCTGGGAGGTTTGGAAGTTTCCAGCAAGGGCCTGGTGGTCAAATCCACAGCATGTTTGGTGTTGTCTGTGTGGAGCTGGCACAGTGGATGGATGCTAGCATTTGGGAAGAAGTGTCAGTGGCTGACAGAGAAAGCAGCCTCATGTAGATGTTCTTTGCTTCCCAAGAGAAGCCTGTAGTGAAGTCATTTGTGGTTGGCTACTGTCCGTGAGTTTCTTTTGGAGCACAAAGAAACAACTGGTTTTTTGGGGTTTTTTAACAAAACCAGAAAATATTGAAGAAGTGAACAATTTCCTCCCCTGTGTCACAGTTCACCTTCAGTCTTAGGCCTTCGGCCCAATCCTGGCAGCATTAGGGTTGTGCTAAAGCACTACTGATGGCTTGTTTGAGACTGGGCACTGCCCCCAGGGTTGGAGTCACTGGTATTTATCTCAAGGTAAAAGAAATCAGGCCTAAGAAGCTGTTGAATCATAGAATCGTAGAATTTAAGGGTTGCAATGGACCTTACAGATCATCCAGCCCCAGTCCCCTGCCCTGGGCAGGGACACCTCCTTCACTAGATCAGGTTGCTCAAGGCCTCATCCAATCAGGTCTTGAACACTGCCAGGGTCGGGGCAGCCACCACATCTCTGGGCAACCTGTGCCACTGTCTCATCACCCTCACAGGAAAAACTTTTTTTCTCACATCCAACCTAGACATTCCCTCCTTCAGTTTGAACCCATTACCCCTTGTCCTGTTGCTGCAGTTCCTAACAAAGAGTCCCTCTCTGGCTCCCTTGGCTTTCCATGTGAACCCAGACTCTCATTTCTGTACTACTTCATTCCAGGGCAGGAAGGTTTCCTGGGAAGCCTGTTGTAATTAAGATTATAAATGAATGCTAGCTTTTTAATATAAAAGGCCTTTTGTGTTTTCAAGCAGGGGGTCATCTAATTCTTTTTTTACAGCAGCAGGAAGGTGAAAAGTTTGCAGTTAACTGTAATTAAGGCTGTGGAGAATGAGCAACCCTGGTTAGTCACCTTCTGTGAGCATTACTGAGCAGCCTGGTCAAACATGCCAGGAAAAGTTACCTTAGGATAGCAAGGTTTAGTCTGAGCAAAATGTAACCTCACCAAGGGGAAGTGAAATAAATTCAATGTTAATTTGTAATAGTTTAGTTGAGGAGAAGAAAATCATTTATCCAAAGGATTTAGGTATTTTTCCAGTCTGTGTCAGGATGAATTTGTTCAGATCATTACAAGAAAAAAAAAAAAGAGTCATATTGAGTTAGGAGATGAAATCAGGTTTTGTTCCTATCCCTGACCTGCTGCGAGGATGGGATTAGCTCTGTGTTCCCCATCTCCTCCAGGCCTTTGCACCACCCAGTTAGAAAGCAGTGAGCCTCACAGGGGAGAGCTGTCAGACATGATCCCTCCTACTTCCAGCATTTTACCTTAAAAATAACACCATGGCATTTCTTGGAGGGGCGGAGGGGTCTGAACCTATGTCCCTGGCTCACAGGAGCAGCATTCACCTGACCTGCTCAGAGATGGCAGAAAGGGACATCCCACAGCACCTACACAAAGTGCCTTCCCAAGTTGTGGGGAACAGGGACTCAACACACTAAGCACATAATTGCAGGCTTCCCCTCTCCTGCAGGGGATTGCTAAAGCCACGGAATTATATGCAAAGAAACCAGCCATGCAGCAACTCTCTCCTGTTTTTCCTATTTGGGGTTTCAAAAGCTCTGGAGCAATATTGGTGTGTTGCACACTGAGTTAAAAATTGGAAACGTAGTACCCTGATTTAGCATGGGACTGAGTAAATTGTCTTCACTTAAAATAGCAGATATCCTGCTGAGAAGAAAATAAGTATTTCTACTTGACTGTGTGACACCTAAGCTGCAACTCAGAGCTGCAGGAGGAAGAATCATGTTACCAAGAAATACATTAACATTGTCTGCCACATCAGAGCTGCTGGGACACACGGGGCATGTGTGTCCTAGGAGACTCCAGTCATTCAGGCCTCCTGCATCTCCTCCCTGTGCTGGGTTTCACATGGCTTCTCTCCTGGTGCTGTCTGAGCTCTGTCTGGTCTCTGCCCACCTAGTAGTTTGATTATGCTGTTTTTTCCTGAAGGAGGTTTCATTCCCAGCTCTGACTGGCCTCTCTGCCTATGTGGCTCCACAAAGTGTGCTCAAAGCCTTGCTCCTGAAGTGTGGAAAATGCCTAGGTTTATGAGCTTAGCTTACAGAATCCACCATCTCAGGTTTGTGAACCTTGAAGCACCTGCAAGGTGACACCTGCCCACATGGCAGGATCATGTGGGTCCCTCTGACACTTTCTTGGGCTGGTGGAGGTTCCCAGTGCCAGAGATTCCTCATTGTTCCATTGCAGACACATCTTATCCTTTCTGTTGGGATTTATCCTGTGTCTAAACTGAGTGCCTCTTGTTTAGCTCTATTCCTACTTGTTCTAACCAAACTGAGTACAGACAGAAGATTATTCCCTTCCTCCTTGTGGAATTTCTTATGTATTTTCGTATTTACATATCTACTCCCTCCTGTCTCCCCACTCCACCCAGTTTATCTCACCCCTACTACCACAACTCCTTGCAAGAGAAAAACAAATGTCAATTTTTCCATTGTCTCTTAGATGCCAGCAATGTAAAAATGTAGTTTCTTCCTCTGTTTTTAAAGGGCTACTCCCAGCTCCACCCTGGCTGACTCCATACATGCCCAGCCCAGTGCTCCTCCTGGTGCATCATTTGCAGATGTCCATGGCCTTGTTCAAAACAGTGTTCAAGCTTCTCCTTGAAAATCACTCCACAGTAGAGATGTAATGGCAGTGTACAGCATGGTCACTCCCTTGGCTTTGAGCTTCCCAACACGTGCTTGTTCCCAGGCTTGGATTGTCCCTCTTTGTGTTTCATCTATGGCCTGATTGCAAGCAGGTAGTTGAGATAAAAAGTGGAAGTCTCTTTAAGCCTGTCTGCAGTCCCTGGTGCCTTGGGGACAGGTCTGTGAGCCTTGCCCTTTCCCAAGCAGCTGCAGGCAGCAGTGGTGTATCCTCAGGAAGGGCTTTCCCAGGCATGATCAGGTGCAATTGGCTTCCCCTCAGCTGAGAAGATGAAGTGCAGCCTTTTGTTCTCTCATATGTGGGGTGACTGCCAGTCCTCAGTTCCTGTTCCCCACCTCTGTGACAGCAAACTCACTCTTTGCTGCTGTATGTCTGTCCATCACCCATTAGCATAAGTAAGTCCATCAAAGGTGATGATAGGCAGGGGCACCTAAGGGTTACTCAAGGCAACTTTGAGCGGCCAGTGACCATTGCCTAGCAGTGAAACATCCATGCCTGGGACCAAGAAGGGTTAGAAAGACAATGGTTGTGTCCCTGTGTTACAGGTTCCATGCACAGCTCCAGAGAGCATGAGCCCAGCTCCAGCCATCACATGTGTGCATGTATTTGAGGGGAAAGGACAGAAAGTTTTAACTTTTAAATTAAATTCAGAAGATAGCCATACCTTTCAACTTTTCAATACAAACAGTGATTTATTGCTACACTTACAGAATGAGCCAGGAGCAAGCAAATTCATCACACACTGTCCTTTTCTGTCCTAGCAGCACTGAGCGGCTGTGGTGGCAGTGCAGGGAGCTCAGAGCCTCTGCCATGTGCAGGCAGCACAGCTCCCTTGCCCTCACTCCCCTGTGGCTGCTGAGGTCCCAGCCAGGGGTTTCATCTGCTTCTTTTTGCTGTGAGAAAAAGGATTGTCCATGTGTTAGATTCCTCTTCTCCCCCCTCCTCCTTTGGCTGCTGGAAAGATGAAGCAAAGTGCTCCTTGTACACACAACATGAGGCTCCAGACTCATCTTCTGTAAATTAAATCCTAATAAACCCACCAACATGAAGATTGTTTGCTTTAAGGATTCCCAGCTCAAGGCTCCTCTGGCCTTTCTGATTTCTTACCTCTCGCATGTATTGCACTTAAACTTGGTCACTTCAATTTTGTCTGCCCTGTTTTTGTTATATTTCCCCAGAGCTTCAGAACAGCAACATGCACAGCAGCACATCCATCACATGCCATGTGGGCAGGCCATAGGTCTTTCTGCCTGGTCTTCCTGGGGACTTCCAACTTTTCCCTCTCCTTGTTCAAAGGAGACATTTTATGCTTTGTATACATTCCTGTCCTTACCCCAAACCCTATGTATTGTATGACTTCTGATACCAAATAGTTCCTAGCAGGGAGAATGGGAATGGACAGGCTTCCAGGGATGTTTGGGATTATACAGGAGAAGGTGCCATTAGAAGGGAGCTGGATTTTTCTCCCTACCTTACTGTCTAATAGAGCTTCAGCCTGATTAAAAAACTGGTTTTAATATACAGCTGGTGCCATTTGGTGTCAGTCTGATTTGTCAAGTTTTTTGCATCATTTAGTCTCCCTGTGGTACTTTACTTTCTCTCCAAGTTAAAATGGCCAATATTTAATGACCTAGTTGTGAAGTTTTCCTAGGAAAGCATCAGCTTCTGTGGCTGCATGTGTGTCTGTGGCTGAATTTTGACTGGTTTACTGTTGTTTCTTTCCTAGCACCCAACCAGTACTTGTCTAGCACCTGGACAAAGCAGAGTGAATGCCAAAGTTGATGTGGGTAAGGGAGGGTGGGTGTGCCATTAGTCAAGTAATCATAGAATTTTAGGGGTTGGAATGGACTTTACAGATCATCTAGGCCCAACCCCCTTCCCTGGGCAGGGATACCTCTCACCATAACAGGTTGCTCAAGGCTTCATCCAACCTGGCTTTGAACACTGCCAGGGTTGGAGCAGCCACAGCTTCCCTGGGCAACCTGTTCCAGTGTCTCACCACCCTCACAGGAAAAACTTCTTCCTAATATCTAATCTAAATTTCCCTCCAATTTGTACCCATTGCCCCTTGTCCTGTCATGGCAGCTGCTAACACAGAGTCCCTCAGCGTCTTCCCTGGAGCCCCTTCAGATCCTGGAAGGTGCTCTGAGGTCTCCACACAACCTTCTCTCCTCCAGGCTGAACAGCCCCAACTCCCTCAGCCTGTCTTCATAGGGGAGGTGCTCCAGTCCTCTTATCAACTTTGTGGCCTCCTCTGGACTTGCTCCAACAGTTCCATGTCCTTCTTATGTTGAGGACACCAGAACTGTGTGCAGTATTCCAAGTGGGTCTCATCAAAGCAGAGGGGGAGAGTCACCTCCCTTGACCTGCTGCCCATACTCCTGTGGATGAAGCCCAGGACCGTGTTGAGCTCACACTGCAGCTCATGGTGAGTTTCTTATCCACCATCACCTCCAAGTCTTTCTCCGCAGTGCTGCTCTCAGTGACTTCCCCACCCAACCCGTAGCTATGCCTGGGATTACCATGGCCCTTGCACTTCATTAATGCAACTGCTGAGTGATCTCACCCTTCTCTTCTGCATTCATGCACAGAGACAACATTGGGGATGTTCATAGGAAGGAGAAAGAGGGAATGTGTGAAGCAATTCAGGATGTTTGACAGTACAGTGGTAGCAGCTACTGTGTATGATGGGTTTAGTCTCGAGCTGCGATCCTTCTTTTCATAGCCCTGATGCATTCTGTGCAGTGGGAACTGAAAATGGTGTGGTTATCTTGGCTTGCAATACAGAGAGTTGGGAAAATGTGTATTTAGCCTTATCTTCTCTGTGGGGCAATAAGTTCAATGCATGAAATGGAGAAAAGAAAACAGCTTTGTAATATTTCAAGAGTTTCCTTCAGAAGATATAATTTGTCTCTAAAATGTTCTCGCATAGTCAAAATGCTCCTAAGTTAATACTAGTTTTGTTATCTTCTGTTATCCAGACAGTCTGTAGGGACATTTTCCTAGCAAATTCATATTCCACTTTGTCTGTCCATTAGTTGGCAGAGAAGATGTTAAGCATTTCCATCTCCAGTACACACAGTGTGCTTTCTCTGAACAAATATTAATTGAAGTTTTGGTAAGGTTCTAATCTGAGTGCTGGAAGTTCTTGAAAAAGTTCAGTCAAAAACATAATATGCTATGAAATCTGAAGTAAATCGAAGTATGACACATTGCAAAGCTGTTGCTTTTAAAAAAATAGTTGCAGTCCAGGTCAGTTTAATAAAATCCTTTTATCTAAAATGCAATTGTTCTTTTAGTTACAGTGTTTTGATTCCCATAGCTACAATTGCCTGACTGCAGAAACCTGCAGAGAGTGATAATTACTTGTGATGATTTGAGAAATGCTTATGCTTGGACTGTCAAGTATGAAAAATTGCTAGTTGCCCATTATTGTCTCATGCTGAACATTTTTAGAGTACACTCTAGAATTCGGTGTATAGCACATGTAGATACACTAAGTACGGTAGTTATGGTTGCAAAATGAAAAAGCTAAGTATTAAAATAGCCTAAACTATGTTTGTAACTTCTAGGCTGTCCATCAAGGTGGCAAGAATATTATTTACACTTTTCATGTGAAAACAGGGTTGGAAACATGTTTCCATGTAAACTCATGCTCAAAAAAAACCCTACACCTTTAGCATTTGGGAAAACATAAATAATGCTGAGAAACATTTTGTTTATTGAATAACAAACACCTCCTAGGACTCAGATGGTGTGGCTGATGAGCTGGGGGAAGAATAGCTGATACTACCTAAGAGATTTCAGACAAATGAAAGACTAATCTCTCCTGATGTCACGTCTTAGATGAGAAGCTCACCATGAGCTGCAGTGTGAGCTCAGCCCAGAAAGCCAATGGAATCCTGGGC
>NW_008659622.1:0-5564 GCF_000695815.1 Acanthisitta chloris | reverse complement strand
CATAAGAAGGACATGGAACTGTTGGAGCAAGTCCAGAGGAGGCCATAAAGTTGCTAGGAGGGCTGGAGCATCTCCCCTATAAGGACAGGCTGAGGGAGTTGGGGCTGTTCAGCCTGGAGAAGAGAAGACTGCGTGGAGACCTCAGAGCAACTTTTCAATATCTGAAGGGCCTAAAAGGGAGCCAGAGAGAGACTCTGTTAGGAACTGCAGTGATAGGACAAGGGGTAATGGATTCAAACTGAAGGAGGGAAAGTCTAGGTTGGATGTGAGGAAAAAGTTTTTTCCTGTGAGGGTGATGAGACACTGGCACAGGTTGCCCAGGGACGTGGTGGCTGCCCCGACCCTGGCAGTGTTCAAGGCCAGGCTGAGCAACATGATCTAGTGAGGAGGTGTCCCTGCCCAGGGCAGGGCGAGTTGGGCCTAGATGCTCTGTAAGGTCCATTGCAACCCTTAAATTCTATGATTCTATGATTCTGTGATTCACATAATAGGACCATTAGTGCCACCTGTAGTTGGTCTGTCTGACACACTTTAAGACCTTGTTTTCAGTGGATTTTGAGCCTGGTGCACACCCGTTCTGAACAAATACCGTTAAGAAGAATTTGGTGGAGATGAGCTCTGGTTTACACTAAGTTTAACAGTGCTCCTGGATAGACCCAACTGGGTCTTAGCTGTTTTTAATTGTTGGCTGCTTGAACCACAGATGAGTGGAATGCTGCAGCAGCTTGTATAGTTCTAGCATAGGGCAGAAACCAAACCTCCAAACATGGAGGTAACTGAAGAATTAGAGGTAGATGCAAAGTCTTCATTAATGCAAAACTGAAGAGAAAAAGCATTTTACCTACATGGTACTGCAAACCCCATTCACAGTATTTATCCTCCTTATTCCACTCTAAACTAATTTGGTTCATTTTGCCCTTTAGTCTGCCATGATCAAATGTTCTGTTAGCACCCCCAGCACAGGCTGGTGGTGAGCCTGGTTACAGTAATGTACTGAACTAGCTGCAGGCAGTGCAGTAGAAATAAATCAACCCCTGCCTTGTAAATGTGGGGGAGACTTCTTTCCACACTGATTTTTTTTGTAGTGAGACAAAATTTAATTAATGGGTTTTTGAATGACACTTCAGTATTTCCGTCCTTGTATTAAAAAACTGCTTTCGGTGCAGGTACCTGTGAATTGGATTGATCTAGTTTGCAGTATACCACTATATTCAGAAAAAAGAATTAATTAAGACTTCCCTGTGCTTAAATCTGTACTTGCTGCTTGGCCATCAAGCTTGGAAAGGCCTTCAAAGATTATTTTATCTTGCTCTGCCTAAGTAACCAGAAGAAAACACTTCCCATCTCCTTTGGCTTAACTTGAATAACCTTTGCATGTCATGAGTTGATGACTGTCAATTGGTCAACATATGTATTTCTGGTCAGTATATTCTCTGGTGCTTACATAAAAAGCTCTCCTGTCCCATGTTCCCAGCACACACACACTCCCCTCCCACTGGACAGAGCACATCCACATGAGCAGGGTGTGCTGAACTTAGCTTTCCTCCCTTATTGTTAGTTTAGGTCTGATGGAGATGAGAAGCTTCAGTGTCCCCAAATTACATTTTGCTTTTTCTTCCTTTAAATGCCACTGAGCTTGGGAGTCTCCTGCTGCTTGTGTTGCCTCACTGTTCAACTTGGTTGCTGCATCAGAAAAGGAAGGAAAACTTTGATCTTGACATGCCCTTCTTCTCTGTCCCTCTTTACAACTTCTGCAGGAAAAAAAACCATGATCAAGTGCATCTGTGGTGTCAGTCCCCTGAGGGAAGAACAGATGCTTTTACCAGATGTCTTCCCAAAACCTTTAATGCTGAGATGAAGTCAAGAGGACAGACCCAAGCACTGACTTTATCACCATCCCCATGCTGCTCTCCGGGTAACCTGCACATAGGCTTAAAAATGCCCTCTCCCAAATAAGTTAGGTCATTACTTATTGTGGCTTCTAGAACTAAGGGATCAGCAGGGACCTCTGGTAATGACCACAGACACAGCAATCAGTGTCCAGACAGCAGCTGTGCTCTCATAACTCTGCTGTAGCCACATCTATAACAGCTTTGGAGGATGACCCTAATTGTTTGACTTGTCCTTCAGCATCCATGCATTTAAAGGTATCTGTCCCTTAGATCTTCTCTCTCTGGCTGCTGAAAGCTGTAGAGTATATTTCCCTCACGAGCTGTGAGAACATTTGCACATTTTCATTGGTCAAGTGAACCTCTAGTTTAAATGAATGTACTGCCAGTCTGTCGTGGTTTGATCCCAGCTAGCAACCAAGAACCACACAGCCACTCACACACCCCCTACCAGTGGGATGGGGGAGAGAATGGGAAGGGTAAAAGCTAGAAAAACTCATGGGTTGAGATAAAGACAGTTCAATAGGGAAAGCAAAAGCTGCACACACAAGCTAAGTAAAACAAGGAATTAATTTACTGCTTCCCACAGCCAGGAAGTGTTCAGCACTTCCAGGAGAGCAGGGACCATCACATGGAACGGTTCCTTGGGAGACAAACACCATCACTCCAGATGTCCCCCCTTCCTCCTTCTTCCTCCCACCTTATCTACTGAGCATGATGTCCTGTGGTATGGAATATCCCTTTGGTCAGTTTGGGTCACCTGTCCCAGCTGTGTCTCCTCCCAGTCTCCAGTGTACCCCCAACTTTCATGCCACTGTGGCAGTATGGAAAACAGCAAAGGCCTTGGCTCTGTGTGAGTTCTGCTGAACAATAACAAAAACATCTCTACATTATCAACTCTGTGTTCTGCACAAATCCTAAACATAGGTCCCTACTAGTCACTGTGAAGAAAGTTAACTCACTTCAACCCAAGTCAGCTGTGTCTTCTTTTCCCAGTTCCCCTCACCAGCTTCAGGAGTGAAATTATTATGTGGCTTTAAAGTCATGCCTGTAACTTAAAATGAATAAGAACCATATTAGTATCAGATAAGTCCCTGTTAATATATCATTTCAAAATACTAAATTGAAAAATGCTGTTAGTATTACCTTACACGGTGCTGTAAGTTCTAAGGGACCATGTCCTCTGTGCAAAGAAGAGTTTGGTGTTCTTTCAGGAGCTCCATTAAAGGCTCTCAGGTGCCTCACCTAACGTTTCACTAGTGCAGTGCTTTTGTATCACCCACTCATCAGTGAGAGATGTTACCATCAAACCTCAAGAAGAGCCAGCAGGATTCTTTGTGTCTCTGGGAGCAGCAGGTAGATCAGCACTTCGAGGGTGCATCAGGTGTGTTAGTCAGCTGCAGAAGAAAATGCAGTTTGATACAGTTGACATCATTCTAGGACAGTCACTAAATTGACCTTTCCCCCCCCCCAATAAACTGAAGTCAATAGAATTATTAAATAGAAAAAAAAGGGAAGTAGAGCTTTTTATTCAAACTGAAGGAGGGAAAGTTTAGGTTAGATATTAGAAAAAGGTTTTTTACTCTAAGGGTGGTAAGACACTGGCACAGGTTGCCCACGGACATGGTGGCTGCCCCGACCCTGGCAGTGTGATCTCTAAGGTCCATCCCAACCCCTAAATTCTATGATTCTATGATACCTGGTGCTTCAACTGTCAACCATAGCACATGGAACTGTCATTTATGTGAACAAGGCAACACCCTCTGACACTTGCATCACTATTTAATATGCATTCTGTGTGCCACCAGGCAGGCCAGAGCACGTGCAGAGCTGACCCTGGGGTGTTGGGGTATACTTAGTCAAGGCAGCTGACCAAACTTGTAGAATCATAGAATCATAGAATTTAAGGGTTGGAATGGACCTTGCAGATCATCTAGTCCCAACCCCTGCCATGGGCAGGGACACCTCCTCACTAGATCAGGTTGCTCAAGGCCTCATCCAGTCAGGTCTTGAACACTGCCAGGGTTGGGGCAGCCACCACGTCCCTGGGCAACTTGTGCCAGTGTCTCACCACCCTCACAGGAAAAAACTTTTTCCTAATATCTAACCTAAACTTCCCCTCCTTCAGTTTAAATTCATTGCCCCTTGTCCTATCATTGTGGTTCCTAACACAGAGTCCCTCTCCAGCTCCCTTGTAGGCCCTTCAGATATTGAAAAGTTGCTCTGAGGTCTCCATGCAGTCTTCTCTTCTCCAGGCTGAACAGCCCCAACTCCCTTACCCTGTCTTCTTAGGGGAGATGCTCCAGTCCTCTTATCAACTTTGTGGCCTCCTCTGGACTTGCTCCAACAGTTTCATGTCCTTCTTATGTTGAGGACACCAGAACTGTGTGCAGTATTCCAGGTGGGATCTCATGAGAGCAGAGCAGAGAGGAAGAATCACCTCTTTTGACCTGTTGGCCACACTCCTTTGGATGCAGCCCAGGATATGCTTGGCTTTCTGGGCTGCTAGCACACACTGCAGCTCATGGTGAGCTTCTCATATGCCATATCTTCATTTTTTTTCCCATGTTATACAGAGATGCAAGTACCACTTGAAAATGCACAAGTATCATCCTTTAAGTGAGTTTAATGTAGTACAATCCCATTTGCAATTGCAAATACTAAGGCTGCATTTTCCCCCTTACTCCAAACGCCTGAAGATCTCATTAATGTTAATGTGTGGGAGAGAACTGCTTAGCCTATTGATGTAGGGATGAAATAAGGAGCAAAGCTCAGCTCTATGAAGATCCATCTGCAGATTAGGGTCTGAGGCAACCATTAGATTATCAAATCTGACCTTCTATCTAATACAGGCCATAGAATCTCATCCACTTATTTCTGTGCTTATCCCAAGAACAGCACCAGAAAATCAAATGCAGTGCATTAACATATTATAATGTAGCAATATATTCAGGCATTTCTTTTTTTTTTTTCTAAAAAAACAGAGGCAAACACTGTGCTAGATGATAATTGATGAAAATCTGCAGGAGGAGAGATTTTTATCTGTCTACAGAGAATTTGTACCTCTGTGTTTTTGCATAGGGTTTTGTTTAGGCCTTTGCAAACTATTCACTGATAACTAACCAGTACAGAGCTGGTTGAGAACTATTAGTTCTGTTTTGCTCTGAAGACAACATAAATTGAACTAGGGATTTTTATTTTTTTTTTACAGAAAATTAATTTTCTAGAAAAATCTGTGTGGTCCTTGACAACTGTTTTCTAACATCTTATTTGGAAATCCCCTGCCAGTCAAAGCATATTTCACATCTGGCTTCTCATCTCTTTGACTAGAACACAAGACTGCCCTTGAAGTGCACCTGGGAGGTATCCAGGGGGATACCACACACACAAAAAAGAGGAGCCAAGCTGTCTGAAGGGGCTGCACTGGGCTATTGCATGTTTTTAAAGCCCATGCTTTACTGAAAAAATAGGCTAAAGAGATGAGATGAGGAAATTATCAAGGAGTTTCAGAGGAGAACTAGTGGGTGGCACTGCACAAAATAAAGAG
This sequence comes from Acanthisitta chloris, assembly GCF_000695815.1. NCBI lineage: Eukaryota > Metazoa > Chordata > Aves > Passeriformes > Acanthisittidae > Acanthisitta > Acanthisitta chloris. The sequence continues at coordinate 128 of NW_008659622.1, read as the reverse complement.
GTCTCAGGCTTGGCAGAGTTATTCTGTCTTGAATTAAAAATCCTCCTGCCCAAGTTGGAGGTGCACCAACCCCTTGGTGTTGCTCAGCCCATGAAAACATTTCATAGAGTCATAGAATCAGCTGGGTT
>NW_008659621.1:0-1928 GCF_000695815.1 Acanthisitta chloris | reverse complement strand
TGGAATGCTGCACACAGTTCTGGTGTCAGACAGACTAGGAAGTCGCAGCCTCTCTGTCCTGCATCATTCCTAGATGAAGAGCAGGAGGAATTTAGGAAGGGAACTCAGAAAGGAGGACAGGGTCAGCAGTTTGACCCTACAAACTCTGCCCAGCTCACATGAGAAGTCACTGAAATTCTACTGCCATAATAAGTCTCTCTAGTTCTCTGTATTTAACCATGTCATAGCTGGTGAGCTCCAATTTAAAACAAGCCCAAATTCCATAGGGGTTTTAAAATAAAGATCAGCATTACATTTTCAGTAATCAGAAATGGACTTTTTTGTGAATTGGAGATTCCACTTTAGGAATGACCTGAGAGTCATACTTTGATTTTTGCCTTCATTACAATGGTTGCTGCAGGACCAAAGGCAATTATCAGAGAAAAATGCAAATGACAGATAAGTCAAATGAATATTGTTCCATTATCTTTGTCACTACAAGAAGTTAAATTAGAAATAAGTGGTAAAAAAAATATAAAGTGGGAAGGTTATTGCATTTGAAATCCTAATCAGGAACAAGATAATATTCTGAATAAGACTTATGTTCCAAATTTCTTACTCACAGCAGCAACTGATATCCCATGATAGATTTCTGTTCTCCTGCAGCATTTCATAGAATCACAGAAACATCAGTGTTGGAGGAGACCTCTAAGATCATCAAGTCCAACCATTAACCTGTCACTGCTGGAACCACTAAACCCTAACCCAGATCCTCCAGTGCCACATCAGACACCTCTGAAACACCTCCAGGGATGGTGACTGCACCACCTCCCTGGGCAATATCCCAGTGCCTCAACACCCTGACAGGAAAAAAAAAATTTCCTAACATCTAGCCTTGAATCTCCCTTGTCTTAGCTTATGACCATTCCCTCTAGTCATCAAATCAGGTCACTAGCTCAGGTTGCTGACAGTGTCTGCTCTGCCTCCTGTAGACTCCTGATAAGAAAGCAGTGAGGTAATGTGCTCCTAACATATTTGGTACATGACCCCACAGGCTGATAAGTGTCAGCTCCTCAAAACAGGCATTGGACTCAGTTACTTTTAGTAGAGCATCATTTGTTACCATGCACATCTTATGATTGTTGCTTGTGAATTCTTTTTTCACTTCATTAAAATTAAACCTTTTCAAATACTGATCACTAACTTGTAAAGAAAATAAGAAGAGCAAAGAGAATAAATTCAGTATCAGGTACTCTGCCATTATCCTACAACTCTCACAGCTTTAAAATTGTTCTGTGTTCACAGCATAAATCTTTCTCCATCAGCTATACAGAAGCCCATCCCAGTTTGCTGTCACCATACAAAGCTCTTCTATTACTGTCAGGCTAAAAGTACACGAGTTCATGAAAAGAATCTTCAAATAGGAAATGCTCATCATGTCCTTTGTTTGACACCTATGAAGAAAGTGGTGCTCTCAAAGAGGCTTTTCTTGAGTAGTTGTAACTTTCAAACATGACTGATAAAAAGCACCTGGTCAAATATTTAAACACCTGGGTTGGTTTTTTTGGGGTGTGTGTGTGCTGGCAACTCTGCTTGCTACTCTTAGTGCTGGAGGATTAAATGTCTTTGCTTTTCATACTTCCCATGAGACCTTTTCTTCCAATTTGTGACATAGATTAAGTGAAGAAGAGATGTTATTACACATAAAAAAGTGTTGCTGCCAAGGAGTACTACTCAGGGAAGTTGTAAACCAGAGATGATCACGATAGCAGTTCTTTTGGGAGTTTCTGAAAGCAACCTGAACTTTGCAGTTGGCAGCATTCTTCAGCAGTGCTGTCCAGTTGTGTGTTCCAGGTGATCTCTTTGCATAGAGTTATTTCACTCATTCTCAGACAGTTTTAAAGACTTTTCTCTTTTAGCCACCTCAATATGAGCCAACAGTGTGCACA
>NW_008659620.1:0-2665 GCF_000695815.1 Acanthisitta chloris | reverse complement strand
CCATTCCAACCCCTAAAATTCTCTCTGATTTTCTGTTTGGGGCAGAAAGGAAAGGTGAGGGAATGGTAGTGACAGTGTTATTCCCCTGGGTTTGGGAAGCTTTGTGCTCACTCTGTACCAGTAGAGCTGACTCCAGGGCATTCCTCAGGTGCACATGGGATGTCACTCTGCAAAGACTTCTGACCAAGAGCACCATATTCCCCTGCCACTCCAAAGCAGCCTGAAGCCATTTCCAAAACAGTAACATGTCTTTAAAATCCATCATACTAACCCTTAACATACCCACTTCAAAACACTTCTCATGTTGGATTCATTCTTGTCTCCTGACTTCCCAATGCAAAGCCCTTATTCCCTCTCACACCTCCTTTCTTCCAGTGCAATGCCAACAACTCAGAGGTCATGTACAAATTTGGATGTGACATTTCAGCTTATTTTTGAAGCCACTTCTTGCACTCTTTGTCTTTGTCTTCATTATGGTCATTTTAGCAATTACAATCTGAAGGTGCCTTGTCACAACTAGCAGAGCTCATCTCCTTCTATAATGTACAGAGTTATCCAATATACACTTAAATAATAAACAAAACAAACAAACGAGTTATCCAATATACACTTAAATAATACACAAAACAAACAAAAAAACAAAAAAATCAGACATGCTCCTCAGTATCCAAACAACTTAAAAAAAAAATTGCCATTAGGATGATGAAAGATAAAGTGAGACAACATCCAGAATGGTGGAAAGAATTGTAACCCTTTCTTAAGATACCAATTTCTCTGCAGTTTTGCTTTCTTATCTGTAGTCAGGTTTGTTCTTCTCTCCTACAGAAATATTAGGGAGAAGAACTGTTCACTACCTGCCTCATCTACATTTTATTTTTCTTTCCACAGACTCCAAAGCTACTGAACACTGCTCACTGTATTTTCCCAAGTCTGCTAACAATTTACTTACAACTGTGGCTAATTCATTTTTTCAAGTAGGCATTTGAATGCCTGCAGAAAATCCATTTTGGAACACGATGATTTTGATAAATATAGCCAAGTACAAGATATATCACTGATGATATCAGCTTATTAATCCTTATTATGGGAAAACTGTAGGAGTGAAAAAGCTGTTTATCTGCATATGTTTGGGTTTAGCAACTCCTATGAAAAATAAAAAAGAACTGGCTATAGATACTGAATTAAAACATGCTATTTCCCACTCAGGGAATTTTGAAAGACCCTGGAAAGCAATACTTTAAGAACTAGAGTACACCAGTTGCCTGTATGACATATTTAGTGTACATAGCTGGTATCCTATGCCAAACACTCTGCCAATTTTCACTCTAAATTCCCTAATCCCTGAGTGGGATAATCCTTTCTGAGACTGTGCTTAACAACTCTGAGACCAGAAAGATATTCTCTCCAGGATTACAGAACTCCACAGGGACTCAAGTTCAAGGTGTTGTTTGCAACCTTCTCATACACTATTTTGGTTATGACTATACCACATGGCACAGTCTGAATAAAAGGGAAGGGGAAGGGTAGGGTAGGTTTTTGAGCCATTACTCTACCAGAAACCAAGAAGATCATCTATGATGCATCAGTGCTTGTTTGGGGATACCAGAATTTAAGCTCAGTTCACTGAACATGGCAGGAAATGCTGAGGGAGGATGCAAAAATAGCACACGTTGGTGGGAGGGAAAGGAGCAGTGGGAGCTTAGGTGTTGCCAAGAGAAATCAGCCAGGAGAACAAAACCAGACAAGCATCAGTACCAAAGGCAGCAACAGACAGGACTCAGAAGCTGGGGGAAGATGCATTTCACTGATCTTTATAAGCAGACACGTTTGCCATATTACTTATTCTGGAGATTTTTCTGTCATTTACTCAGTTTGCGATATGTAAATGCCTACAAATGACTGACAGAACTTTAAATCTAATCAGAAAAATAAACACAGCATGAACCAAAAATATTTAATATTCTGTCACAATCACTGTATTTTTCAGTGCTGAAAAGCTCTTCATGCAGCCACACATTCTACATTTGCCACTCACCTTAAAATCATATTTGCCCTCTCTGTCTTGGGGGGTTGGAGCTGAATAATGTTCTGTGGTTATTCAAAAGCAAAAGTTTTTGTGTTGCTATATATATTTGATAGGTTGGGTGCAAGTGCTAGGGAGTATTAATGCTGATTTTCAAATGAGATAGATGATGCATTTTTTTACATGGGAGCTGAAAACTCTGCAACACTAAAGTCAATAGAAAGAATTTGAGAGTAGCTATACAACTCGTTCATAGCAGGTCAGACTGACAAGTTATTCAGTAAAAATCCCTATACTCATTGGACTCAGATTCCTAACCCAAACAGGTCATAGGGGAAATGCAAATAAAATCTAGAGAAAGGTAAGAGCCTCCAAAAACTAGCAGACAGCAAGAGAACCCTTTCCCAGTGACTCCACGACAAGCACATGACTTTGCAGAGTTTCACTTGTGACCCAAACAAAACAAGGGCTAATGGTCAGGATGTCTCTAGAGAGGCTAAAACAAATAAGGGGTTGCACATAAATTAGTCAACATCTAATAGTGTTCTCAAATGAAATAACTGAAATATAAGTGCCTTCCTTTTCTGCAGGGCCATGGCACATCCTCTCTCACCTGATGGAGAAGGAAACGAAGGTAGCACC
>NW_008659619.1:1456-1687 GCF_000695815.1 Acanthisitta chloris | reverse complement strand
CGGAGGGGGCTAAGCCATGGAAAAGCCGCAGATCAGCCCTAAATCAGCCTCTGAGACCCGGGCACCGCGTCTCCCTCGCCCACCAGGAACGGAACAGTGCCAGCTCCTTCTTCTGCTGTAAATAAACCGGGAGCGACATGCGGTGTGAGGGCACAGTTTGCACTTGTGTCCCCAGAGGATGTCCCTGGGGACCCTGGGACACAAGAGGACCCCGATTCAGGCAGGACGATG
>NW_008659619.1:249-1401 GCF_000695815.1 Acanthisitta chloris | reverse complement strand
ACGATGCTGGAACACATCCTGAGCATGGAGCAAATCCAAAAAGCAAACCCCAAATGCCACAGTTTCAGTGCAGGTCCCACCCCCAGCTCGGAGCAGGGATGCAGATGGAGCAGTGGGATCCCATGTCCCTGCATCAACTCCAAGCCCATATCGCCTCCTGTGCCTACCCTGGGGATGGTGATGGGGCTAGAGCCCCATTGCCGTGGGACTCAGCTTTTTGCAGGGAGTCAGAAGGCACTGGAGGTGCCAGATCTGGTGCCGTGCTGGGCAGGATGAGCTGCTCATTGCTCCTGAGCCTGTCGGCCCCCACTGCAGCCATCTGCATCTGCTTCCTTGGCGGGGCAGCTCCTGCGGCTCGCTCCTCCGTGCTGCCAGAGCCACCCCAAGCCCTCAGGCCTCCCAAATCCCTCCTCAGCCCCAGGAATGGCAGGTGAAGGATCCCAGGAGCCAACACAGGAGATAGGAGCAGAGTCCCTGTCTCCTGAGCTCGTTATCCCTGCCTGGTGTCCTGCTAATGAGATCAGGCACTGACACCAGCCTCGACAAACACCCCCTGAGGCCCTAAATCCCATCAGCTCCATCCCTCTGGGCACCACCACAGAACCTCCAGCCACAGAGGCAGGGGGGACCAGGAGGAGCAGGACAGACACCAACCTGCAGCGACGAACGGACGACAGGGAAAAGCTTTGGCACCAAATTGGGAGTTTTCCAGGGCTGGCGGTGTCCAAAGTGCGGGAGGTGACGAGTCACAGCCTGGGCAGGGAGAGGGCTCAGCCCTCACCGTGAGCAGGGTGGGAACCGTGAGCTCTGGGTGCAGCAAACACCTCAGGAAGACCTTTGGATGGGTGGTGAGGGCGGGCACAGCGTGCTCCCACGGCGAGGATGTGCCAGTGCCACTGCCAACAGCAAGGGACATGGCTCTACCCCACCATCCACCCCGGCCTGGCACGAGTGGGAAGCAGGTGGTGGATAACCACAGGGGTTGGATGCAGTTAGGGTTGTCACTGGGCTCAAACCCAACTGGCACCACAGTGGATCAGGAAGAAGATTTGCTTTTTCCATGCTGAGAAGTCAGAGACAGGATTTGCTCTTTCCAACCAGCTCAGGATGCTCTGCTCCTGGCTTTGGGGGGCTCTGGTGGCACAAGCTGAG
>NW_008659619.1:0-202 GCF_000695815.1 Acanthisitta chloris | reverse complement strand
CCTCCCTCCTGGAAAGGCTCCAGCTCGCAGATAAAGGGCTGGAGCCGGGTCGCATTCCTATGTGGGAGAGCAACACCCAACCCCGGCTGGAAACACAGCCCCGGGAGGGGATTTCACCGAAAACCACAAGGAAGGAGCATGGAAACAGGAGGAACGGGGAACTGGCGCTAAAAATAGGCTGGGGATTGTCTTGCGTGTGCAT
>NW_008659618.1:0-9141 GCF_000695815.1 Acanthisitta chloris | reverse complement strand
CCGGCCGGCCTTACACCGCCACTCTGCTCTGTCTGCCTGCACTGGAGAAACGATCAAGCTTTTTTTTCAGATTATTCACTAGGTTTGAGAGTGAGGGGGCAAGGAGACTGGTGGAGGGGGCAGCTTGAGAGCAAGGATGCAGCGGCTGTCAAATCATCGCCTCCTTCACTTCAGCCTGCGTGCCAGCAAAGGAAGCTCTATATGACACTACAGTTTCCTCCATCTGCCACTCAGAGCGTTTCACGTGACAACGCAGGAGGCTGGCAGCCTGCGAAGCTCTAAGTGCTGGGCAGGGAAAGCTCGAGCATCATTTAAAACTCGCTTTGCCAGGAACTTTACTGAGCAGATATGACAGTTTCAATAACTGCCCTGTTCCCCAAGCTTTGTTTCCCAGATCCTCAGCAAGCCATATTCTGAGAGAAGGCCCCTGCTCATAGCTCATCCAGAAAAGCAATGAACTGCTGAGAAGGGCTGTGTTGTAAGCACGGCCAGTCGACAACTTCACTGACGGCTCCTCCACAGGTGACTCGCTTTTCATGAAAAATAAATACAAACCACCACATCTTGTACCATGCATTATCTGTCAAAAATAATTTGGAGGCTGGCTGAAATTCCATCGAGATAAGACTGCAATGATGCCAGCAGTCTGGGGAAAACCACCAGAGCATACAACAATTGCGTGTGCTTCTACCATTTGTCTTTCAAGCTCACAACTGGTGGGTGTCAGGGACTCCCCGGTGCTGGCCAGGCAGTCGTGCACCAGCAGCATCTGGGAAAGACTCGCCTGCTCCTCTGTTCTTCGGACTCGACAGGTGATGGTTCTTTTTGGAGGCAAATCTACTGCTGTGATCTATGCCTTGTCTCCTTCAGATGAGCAGTGTGCTCCGCATCAGCTCCCTGGGAACTGCAGCTGGAGCAAACAGGCACTGCCTGACTGCTTGCTCTCCTGGTGCCATACACCCCTGCTCTCCTCAGTACCAGGTGCCTGTTTGCATGTAGTGTTTAAGGCACAGAGCTTCACTCAGGGGAGGTGGAGGTCATTGCTTCCTTTGCCTGGAGAAGAGGCTCCAACAGCACATTCGCTGTGACAAACCGCGAGGTTGCTCTCGTCGGAAACATCCTTAATCTTGTTGACTGCCACGGCATGCTAAGAACTTGGTTAGAGCAGCATTCCCTCTGGGGATCCAGCACTGTGATAAGAGCTGTAATGGGGTGGGGGATCTCACTAACGTTTTTATAATTTGACTTGCCATTATCTGTTTTCTGATTTTGGAGTGAAACGTCAATTGAGGTCAATCCTTTATGCAGATTTATAAAGTAGAAGTGCTTAGAGCACTCAAACTAAACTTACCTTAAGGTAAACCCCTTTGGAATACACAAATACATGAGAGCACAGCTTATCTAGATAAGCTTGTTATATGAAGGTGGTTTTTACCTAATGTCCAAAGTGGAGCTGCAGCATAAACAGCAAAAGTTTTGTAAAATGCTCAAAAAGACACTATAGAACTACAAGGACAGCTAAGATTCACAAGTCAAACATTTCTCAAAGAACCAAAAATAGGTGAATTTGCATACTTAAATACCTGGATCTCTAGTCTACTGCACAGCAGCATTTCCCATCTCTGCTAATGACTACCTTATAGGTGTTACAAAGGAAATACAACGGGAGTTGCTTTTTTAATTATTTGCAAGCCCAGAACTGCACAGCTGATTTTAAGAGGTGAAATGAAGTTTTTTTAAAAATTCACTATAAATAAAGGCAAATGACACAGTATCACCAGCTGTTGCACTACAGTAGGCATCACTGGCAATATACAGGGTCAATAACAGTGCAGAATCCAAACAAAGCTACCAAAACTCTATCAGTTAAGTATCACGTGAGCACAGACGCCAATATCCTTTGCAGCGTTCGAAGTGATGCATCAGACTTCAACGAACAGCCCCACTGAGCTTAATGGATAATTTCATTCTCTCAGAAACTAATTTTTGGCTGTCTGCAGACTCCAGATGAAAAACCACTGTCGTTAGTACACCTTGTTCACATCACCAAGTTTTTCTTTGCCACTTGAACATTTCATTTTCTTTCCCGAAGGAAGAAAGTCAGCCTTCTGACTTGGCCATTCAGTGAACAACTACTTACCCGACCACCTTCAGTTACACAAAAAAAATTGTTACAACATTATTAGGACTAATGAAGAAAGTAACCCCATCATGCTGCTAGGACTCTGATCCTGCAAACACACAATCAGGGTGGGAATCTAACACCCTGAAAGCCTTTCTACTTCAGGGTAAAGTCATCAGTAGTATCTATAAGCTCTTGAAGGAACTTAAAAGGAAATCACCCTTCAGTTCTGAAAAGAAGAAAAACCCTAGGGATTTAAGGCCAAAAACGGCCACTAACCCCCCAAAAAACGCTTAGAGGATCAATTTTACAATCAATGCAACAAACTAAATGGGTTTGCATGTAAATTTCCAGCAAATACATTCCATCATCAAAGAGTAAGTGCTATAAATTCAGCAGATGCACTGCACCAGAGTCATAAGGAAGATTGAAGTCTCTGCTTTTAGTGCAAGAGTATCAGCCCAGCCGTAATTGTAGAAAGACACTATGGTACTACCACAACAGAAATCTTCCAAATCCTACCCATTTCCTCCTTGAAACCCTCCCACCCTCTATTCAAAATGCTTTTGAAGATAGAGGCACAAACAAGGCAGAGACAGACAGGAAAATGGTCTCAAGACTTGGCACCCTGCTCTATGATGGATGGGAGATTCTGGGCAAAACAAAGCCCCCGGAATAGCCCTCGGGGTTAGTGCCATTGCTCCTACCTGTGCTGCTGTCACTGCACACATGCAAGCAACGCTGACTCGTTCAACTGCACATGAACTCTGCAATGGCTAAAGCAAACATTTTTCCCTGTTATGCCTTAATGTAAGGCTTACCTTGCACACCCCTTTCCCCTCTCACACAGATCCCAGAGAAAAAAGGTCCTTCTGACCCTGGGAGGGCTGACAAATGGAGATGGAGAGTCTCCTTCTGTCTTTGAGGTCACCACTTCTGATCTAGCTGTAATTCAGTAATTACTCAGTTCATGTGGCTCTCCAGAAGCATACATTAGCTGCTTGGAGGGGGAACAAGGATGACACCATTCCTGACCTCAACCACCTCTCATCTCCACATACCCTCTGAGCTCCCTTCTGCCTGGAAGGGGGGAGGACAGTAAGTGATGCAGCATGGGGAATCAAGAACAAATTTGCAGGTAACATATGCTGGAAAGGCTCTGAGCACCCCAGTGTTTGTTAGAGGAAAGATGATTTCTGAATGCAGTTGGTGGGGTCCTCTGAGAGATTTCTTCTTTTTTACAAAAGGTTTCATTGCTGATGAAAAGCACTGAACCAGCAGCACCAGGAAGGTGAAGCCTCCTCAGAGTCAGACACGCAGATTTCTCATAGACACAGCACCTGTCCCCCTCAAAGTATTACCCTTATCCTAATCCTTTCCCCTGTTACACAATTTCATGCCATGCACAGGCTCACCACTGCACTTTTATGGCTTTCATCTGGAGGCCCTTAGATGCTATGGGAATGGGCATTAGCAACTAGCTTGAAGATAGATACTACAAAACGTGACAGCAAGATCAGGCACCTACAGGTCACAAAACCGGGGACTGAAACTTATATTCACGGTGGGGCAGCTACATCTTTAAGGAAGTGTAAAGCAAGGGCAGCTTGCCTGCTTCTCTTTCTCCAAGAAAGACATCAGCATGGCTGCATTCATTAACATTTCCTACCTCTCTTCCTACCTAGCCCCAGGATTTCCCATACCTTCCTCCTATTTCTTTTACACTTACTTCAGATAAAAAGTACTACATCTGACCCTACACAAGGGAGCAGCAGTATCAGACGTCTCCCAAGGAACTGCAGCAAAGACAGGGAGGGCTCTCCTCTCATTAATTCACCCATACTGAACTTTTCCCCTCAAGACTGCCAAAGGATCTGTGCGCTTGCTGGAAAGTATTTTGGGTGAGCACAGATTCTCACTCAGCATACTGACTGGCATGTCTTGGGTGCATCACTTGGAAGCAGCTCTCCTCCAGACACTAGGAGTGTCTCCATAAGCCATAGTGTTAAATCCTACAGCCCCATTCCTGCAACAGAGCAACAACTAGACTGAAAGGCTTCAGAGCATCTCAAAGGAAGGAAAACAATAAAGCAGCTAGGTAGTGTGAATCATAGCAGAAGAATTAAAACACCCCTGTGAGAGACAATTCTGCTCCATCTTTGAATACTGCAACACTTGTGTCCTCTCATCTTCCCGTTACAAAGAGCTGATTCATGAAAATCAGATCTTTGTACCTTAAGACCTGCTCTGCTTCTTCTGCTTCTTCCTTTTACCTCCTGCCAAAAAGCTGCTCCTGGCAGAATAGAATTAGTTGCTGTGAAAGTGATTGTGATGCTGCAGACAAAAGAAACCGAGTCCAGCAGAAAAAGCAACAAACAGAAGCTGAACTTTTGAGGAAAAGTCGATTGCATTTCCATGCATGTGCCCAAAGTAATAAAGGTGGAAATTAAAACAGAAAGCCACACAAATATGATTCTCCAGCAAGACTGTCTCCAACAGGGCAGAAAAGACCATCAATAAATCTTCATTATCTGAATTGCTAAGCATATCTAAATAAAAGTAGAAATTCAAATATTAGAACTCATCTTTTTAAATGGTCTTGCATAAAACCAACTGCCTTGCCCGAACATGTTTTACAGAAAGGGATTTTTTTTTTCTTTTCCTTCTGCTGGCCTTTTACAGAGGTTTCATTTGCTGGGGTGGTTTTTTCTGCCTACGGGGAAGTGGGAATTTCCGGGCTTAACAAGCTTAAATCCCCTTGACATATAGTTCCAAATTTTAGAGGCAGCTAAGATTTTGATTCTTACTTTGCTCCCAGTTGGCTTCCTCCCTGATGCATGCAATAGCTGTTTTGAATCTCAGCTGTGCCAACAGGAGAGAGGGAAAAAAAAGGTCCCTGAAGGAACAGCATTAGTTCTTCCAGTCACCTTGCTGCTACCACGCTCCAGAATTCAGGCACATGAAACAGCACACAAGAAGAGCTTGCAGTAGCAAGAGGCAAAAGCAGAAAGCATCGGACTGGACCAAAACCAAGAGAGTCTTCTATGTGCATCTGGTAAGAAAGCTGTATATACTGGGCAGTAGAAACCCAAGGGTCCACTAAAGATGTTGCAAGAAATCTCATTAACTTCTTGCCATAGAAACCAACTTCTGCTTTTTTTTTTGGTCACATATAGTGATGTTCTCTGGTCCTGATTCATCAAAGAGATTGGTTTACTAAAAATATTTTTGAAGTTCCACCGGTTTACTTACATTATCACTCCTATTGCTAACAAAACATGAGAAAAACACAACCACTTTAATTATTTTGTATCTTGAGACTCATAAAAGTATATTCAATGCTCAACCACTCTAATTCTACATTTCAAAAGATATTAATGTCTTACTTTAGTGCCCTGCATTACTTTAAAGTCATGCTCAAATCCAAGTCAGGATAGGGCACATGAGAACATACAGAACTTAAGACTTCAAACACAACATGTTCAACTATCTATGAGCTCTACTGATACAACTGGGGTGGGGGAAAGTAGCATATTTTCATTCACATCACCTTATCCAAGTGATGAAAATGCTTTAAAAGCTATTAGGTAATAGAGACAACTGTCCTGGGTTAAGAAAATCAGCATTTAATTTTATAAAGGCTGGACGGACCTATCTTTAGAGATAGGTCCAAGCCACACAGTAAAGTCTTAAGTAACATGTTCCAGGATTTGAGGGATTCTTCCAGTTCCCTACTTAACTTCAGGTTCAAACTAAGAAAACCTCTGCTTATATATCAGGGCTTTCATCATTCCTCTCGAAGAGATTATCTTCCGCAGCTGGGAATCCTGCTGGCACTCACATTTGTCCTGAGAGGTGATTAGGACTGAAGGCCCCCATTTGACTTTTCTGTAAATGTGCTCTGAGTAATTAGACCTAAACAAAATACTGTCAGTTCAATCAGGGCTCTGAAAATAAGGTCAGCACTTCTTCTTAGGGCATCACCAGTGAGCACAGAAGAACAGATGCCTCAGCAAGCACAATTCATGTCAAGCTACCAACTCAGTGAGTCTCCACCGGTTTTAGCAAGTTTTAGAAATAGCCCAAACCCACAAACAAGAAAACAAGCTATCCCAGCACAAACGCTTTCGATGAGAGGCAGCAGCATTGTGGAGGCGGTGGTGGCTGCAGTCCTCAAGGTCATCCCCTGATAACCTTGGCTGAACCCAGGTCTAATGAAGAGACACTGGTTACGATGGTGGAGAGAAAGCATTTCAACAGGGGTGAAATTTCACATTCCCTGAGGTACCTGCCCACAGCTAAGTGATCTCCCCATCAGCGACAAGCTTTTCCACAGCAGGGAGCATGGTGTCAGAGAAGGCACGACTACTCTTCTCAGAAACTAGCAACTCCTACAGTTTGATTCATTCCACAGGCTGAAGATCAAGGTGTCAGCTTACTCCTAATATTGATGAAAAAGGGTAGTCACCCTATTTATAATCAGCTAGCATCATCTCATCTCGAGAAACAGTAAGTCAGCAGCTAGCCTTAGGAGATAAGTAGGGGGTTTCCTTAACAGTCCTTCTCATTGAGACAGAAGTTTAAGGAAGGGAAAAAAAAAAAAAGAAAGCAGCGGTGGTTACAAGAAAGGGAATATCTTAAGAGAAACAGGGGAGGGGGGAAACCAATTAACGCTTTCAGTTCGTTTCCCTTCACCACTGCCTGGAAATTCTTTTCTGATATATGCATTGCCTGCCTAGGGGTTTTTTGAGAGACCCTTGCACATCCTCACTGATTACTTCCCCTACTCAGGGAGACAGACTGTCCTTTACCCTAAATGCTTTTATCCTCTTGATGAGGTCTCTTACCCAGCTGGATCCCGCTTCCTTCTCCCACTGCAATCTCTGAGCCTGAGAGAAGACACCTGGGGACCTTCCACTTTGCTTAGGAAAGATTTAATCCTTTCATATCCTGGCATGGGGCTGAAGTGATGCACACCTCCTCCCTGCCCGAACACCTATGGCTACAGTCCTGGGTGACCGATGTCCCCAGCTGAAGAGAAATCAAAGGAAAGGGTTTGCTCCATTGTTTTCTGCTCTTTCAGGAGTCATTTAAAAACAGGTGTAGATAAGGAACTGAAGAAAGCCCCGTAGGGGACAATTCTGCCATACCCAGACAAAATAATGAGGCTTAAAATCTCTATCTCATCTTCGCTAAATCACATCCCCAAAGTCCTCCGCCCTCGGTTTCACAGGGTGTATTTCGCTCACCATCCCCCACCTCCCTGATTGACACAGCGCGTCCTGTCCCACCTGGTCACTCCCACTTCTGCCCACCCTGGGGCCAGAGGTCCAAAGGAGGACGTCTCAATGGTTCTTTTGACTTAATCCTCCAAGGGGACTGTGGGGTGATTCCAGGCTTCACTTCACAGCCAAGCCAGGTAGTGACTCAGACAGCACTCAGCACAGACAAAGATTTTTATCTTCAAAGTGCTTTACAAACTCACAAATCCTTACTTCCCTCCGAGAGAAGAAAGAAGGAAAATAAATCCCTAACACCACCACTGTAATGGAACAGAGATGCAAATAACCCTAAAAGTTCTTTCGGGTTGGAGCAGACGCAGAGGAGAGGAGTCCTGCGGTGCAGCAGCGCTTTGGATTTGGGACTCTTTGTGGCATTTTTGGCTTTTACACCAAAGACCTGGATTCAAATCCTGTTTCACATCACTACGGTAGGACAGAGGCTCTTAAGCTGTGGCCAACAGGTCCCTACCCTGAGGCCATGGAGCTGGGGGACTGAGAAGCAGGCGGCAGTACATGTTTCTCTTCCAAGAATCCAGTTGCCTGTTTAGACTGCAAAAGTGCTGCACAATTAATTATACATCTGTGCTACAAAAGATCAGCTCTATAACTGCAGGGGGTGCTATTCATCAGCCTTGAAACGTATTGGCAGAGGACAGCCAGGGTCCAGTAGCTGAAATAAAGAAATAAATAACTACAAAAGCAGGATGTGCTCTGGGTCTTAGGAGTGAAGTGCAGCAGCGGGACCCAAGTGACCCGGGAGCGGAGAGGAGCCTCGTGCTGCAGACAGTCGGGATGCAGTGCTTTTCCCAGGAGCCTGGCGAACCGGAGCAGCAGCAACGCCACCGGTCATCAGGGTGAGGTGCGTAGGCAGAGCGATGGCAGCAAGGAGCCTGCCTGACACCTGCATGCACTTTTCCATCCTCAGCCCTCCCCTTTCACGGAGGCAACAAAACACCAGGCTCCCAGCAGCGAGAGTCCAGTCCAACGTGGCTTCACCGCAGGGCAAATTCAGAAGGACCCCCTTTCCCTCATCCCTTCCTTTTGAAGCCCTCCTTTCCTGGAGCGGGTGTTTAGCAAGTACAAACACACCACAACGTTAGGCATCCTTCCACTGTCACTCTCCACTATCCTTCCTCCTCCAGACACACACACTAACACAAAATGACGGCTTCCTCAACAGCCTGAATGAGCAGAGCCCTCGTACTGATCCTTAATTGTCTGTGCTTTACTCTCTTGCTCCAGTCATATCACAAAACTCAAAGCAGCCCACCCACTGCCCCCGTCTTTGTCCAAAATCTCAAGTGAACGGTAAATTGGACACAGGAAAAAGATAGCCGAAGAAGAAGGGAGGGGCAAGCTACCCCCCCTTTTCCTCCTCCCCCTTTTTTTCTGCTTTTTTTTTTGAGGTTGCTCTTTGCTGGTGCACCCACCAGTGCTATTGTGCAGTTGTCAGTTAAAAAACAACAACAACCAAAAGCCAAAAAAAGATGAAGGCAATAAAGACGAAATCATATCTCACAGCCCTTGAGAATATGACCCCGAGGCCTTGCCCTTCTCCCTGCTGATTACCCACGCATCACGGTGAAACGGCAGGCCCCCTCCCCATCCACCCCCGTGCTGCTCTAAACCTGCACAGCAAGGAAAAGAACACAAACACAGCCAAAACCAAACCAAAATAATCACAAAAAAATAATTTCAAAAATCACCAGCGATAGAGGGGGGAGGAAGGGGGGGGAG
>NW_008659617.1:0-5086 GCF_000695815.1 Acanthisitta chloris | reverse complement strand
TTCCCTGGTTCTTCTGCTTTCTCTTTTGTAAAAATGGAGGCTATATTTCCCTTTTTCCAGTCCTAGTTTCATACTGAAAAATTGTTCCTTGCATTAAGCTTACAAACTAATGTCCAGGCAAAACAGTGTCTGGACTGAAGTAAAGTTTCTTTCAGGATGCTCTATCTGCCCAAGATGACAAACAGTGCTTTCAGCTCTCTTCCTAATACTAAAGACTGTTATGCAGGTTGCCCTGAGCACACATTAGCAATGGCATGCCTGAGAGACAGAGTGACATCTCCACTAGTGACACTAAGGTGTCTCATTTATTATTTGTTAGTCAACTTGTAGGGGAAGATTTGGAATCCCACAATGTTTCCATAGCTCTCTATGTATATTCCTCAGGAGAATGAACAGTAGACATAGTACAATGTTTTCCTGCTCAGGCTCTGTGCCTCTATGACGTGGTTTATTTTTTTCAAAGTCAGGTAAAATATTTGTTTGAGATAGAGAGTAGATAGATCAAGCAGACCTGTAAGATGATTCATGTGAACACTTGCAAATGCTAATCTGAAAAAAAGGGAGAAATAACTCTTATGAGTGCATTTGTAAATAACATCTTAGCTCTGTTGTTTTGTAAATACACGCATATGCACAAATATGCTGAATACTGTCATCACAGCCATCTCATTACAGTTGTGAGAGGATCCAGGTAAATTCCATGCTATCTCAGAATATCTGTATCAGCCTTTAATTTATCATCTAGTTCCAAATTACTTAGTTTTTATGACTGATATTGATAAAGCAGACAGAAAGAACACAACAGGATCTCCAGCAGTCTGCTTGAGTTGGCAGGGCTGCCAGTACAGGAGAAACTGTTCTTGAGTTGTTGAGAAAATCTGTGACCATTACTGGAAATTCCAGTTTTTAAGTCCCATGCTGAATAAAGCTTGCAGAGGTTTAAATATGGTATAAGAGTTGTCAAGCATTTGTGCCAAAGGAGGCTTGCTCTAGACTACATGGCCTCATCCAGCAAGGTTAGAAACTTTGGCTTCGTCACACAGTGGGAAACCACTCTGACCCCTTTGTATCTAAGCCTGGATCTCAAAACCCACACACTTGCTCTTTCTTGTACAGCCAGAAACACAAACATCTTCTGATATTGAAAGCTAAACCTCAGTAATCAGTATGGAGTTAGAGTGAAGCAGAAGGCCCCTTACAAAATAAATGTCTTTACTGGCTGTCTGTGTACAAAAAGTCAACTCTTGAGTCTGTTTCCAAAATCTGAAGCATGTCCTATGTGTGTTTCCACCTTCTCTCTGCTCTTCGCTCTGCATTCAGTTGGGCAATGGTACTCAGTGGAGATTGTAGAAGCACGCTGTAAAACAGAATGCAAAGACTCTCTGAATTTAGAGATAATCTCTTTTATCATATGCACCTCAGTGAAGGGTCATTAAATTGCAGGGAACAAAAAGAAGCCTAAGATTATCATCACTACCACTGAAGCCAGACATCCTGAATCTTTCTGTCACTCTTTGTCTTTCTAACTCCTTTTAGCTTCTTAAGCAGTTATTTAATTGCCTGCTCAAGAGGCCAGTTTGCACATGGTCATTAGATTGTGGCAATGCACAAGTGTGGCCATATATATAACACCCCACCTTCCCCTAAAAACGTTGCTTTTCATTCAAATAGATAAATGCTTTGGAAATCAAGAGAGGTAAGACTTTCAGAAAAATCTGTAGTCATAAGTATATTTGTCCTATGATATACTGCAGCCATATCCCACATCCACAAAAGCCCAAAGATTTCTTCAAAGGAATGAGATTAAAAAATGATGAGGAGAGCAAAGACAATGGTTGCTCAGCTGGGTACCCTCTGCCCATAAGCTACTGTCCCCTGCATGTTGGAGATGATGTTCGTGCAGTACTGGTATGTAAAAAGGACCTACCACCTATTTGTGATATGGATTCCTTGTATTAAAAAACCGTCTCTGCTGATAACCCAGTGGAAGATGACCTCAAATTGATCCCTCAGCTGCCCACTATACAGTGGCTTTCTTCCAGCTGCAGGTTTTGCCTTGGTTTTTATCTCCTCTTGGAACCTTTCTACTTACAAGAGCCCAGTCTCCAGGTTTGATTGGATTATTGACAAATTATTCATCATACTGGGAGGAATACTCAAAACCTATATCTTAAATTGTCTTGAAACTAACTTGCATTCTTCATTGGCATTAACATGTATATGCACACACAACAGACAGACATGCACCATGGTAATGACCTCAACAGTAAATTACTACATTGACAATTCCACAAGGTCTTTGCTCTGCTTGATCTAGTAAAATAATAAGCTTTGGATATTTTCTTGTTCAGAACCCAGAGATAAATGCTCTACCATCATGCCTGTCACTAAGGAACAGCTGTGAGGGATTCAACCTCTAAATAACATCATGTGACCTGGAAGAATGCATCTATACACCCACTGCTGGCATGAGCACCCTATTTGACCTTTCCTTTGCAGGATGTAGCATATTATATAGTAATGATTTTTGTGAACAACTGGTCTGTGGGTTTCTATAGGTATTCATTTACTCATCTTTTGCCCATCAGGCTAGAAATTCACAAATGTGTATGTCAGTAACATTTTATCTCTGACAAAGCCAAGATACTTGACATTAATATGGTATTTCTCTTATTTCTGTCAATATAAAACATTTCCTTAGAAATGGAAATGGACATGGTACATTAGAGTCCTAGAATAAAACACATTCACTGCTTTGGGAGAGCAGGAAATTGAAGTTATGCATGACACACACACAAAACATTTTGACCAGTATTGGATGACTCCTCAGAGCACTCCAGAAATACTGTTTATCACTTCTCTGGTTGCTTCTTTAAATATCTTCTCAGGCAAGACTTAATTCGAGACCTGGAGATCACATTCTTCTGCAGCAAAGTCTTTCAATACCTGCAGCTCCAAGACATCAGTACAAAGTCACACAGGCTGTGGTCATGAAATAATAGTTTCAGCATCATGTGCATGTACACTATCCAACTGCACCAGTGCACCCATCTCAGTCTTAGGCACTACTTTAGATTTAAAGATTCTTTTCCTCAGTTCTACCCTTTTGGTACAAGAAAACAAACCTTAAGATGAAAGACAAACAATTGTGCTATTTCTTTCCTATTTATTTTAAGAATCTAAGTTTTTGCTTTTGACGTAAGAGGACAGATTCTTTAGACTCTGAAACGGCTGCCAAATTTAACATGAATGGCATTTAGCTGGCAATGGCTATATTGCAGCCAAATGCCTAACACACTGGGCATATTGTATTTGTACCATCTGGGAGAGTAAACAGTGACAGGAAATAACCACAAACAGGTGTTAATGTTAGCCCCTTAAGGGTCATTAATGTAGTATGGCAACTGACAGCATTGAAAGAGCCCACACACAAGTCCTGGCAACTGGAGAAGTTGGAATTCCAGAGAGCGTAAGAGTGCATTAATTTGTCACACACAAAAAATCTGTTCTTGATTGCATCTCCTCTACATGACCTCCTTTATCCACTTGCCATACCACATCCTTCAGCTAAGCTCCCATTGAATACTCCTTCCTTTTTCCCTTTTAGGCATCATGCTCTATCCTTGCCCCAGGCAGCCAAGTCAAACACAATCCTGAAGCATTGGTCTTTCTCAGAAAGCCTATCACCCTCCGAAGACAACTGCATGCTTTACACGGATTCTTCAGAAAAGAAATACTGCCTCAATTCCCCTTTAGACATTTTCAAAGACATTCCCATCTTCACTAAAATAAAAGGCCTCTGGCTTATAGAAGTGTGATCCAAATCACACTACATCAGTGTTTCCCCAGTGCACCTCCAAGGCTACTTCCCCTGTTGCAGAAGAAACCTGAGCAAGGGTGTGTGACAGTGACACCACCTGCCTTTACAACAGTGTGACACAAATCCCAGGTAGAGAAGGTCCAGACCAGCACAGGGAAATGCAACAGGTACTGTGAGACAGTCCCATGGGTCAGTGTAGCCTGATCCATAACGAGACACCTTCCTTAGAAAATTTCAAAGCTAAACATATGAGTATTGCCCTTTATCTTCACAGAATCTTACGAGATTTCCAAAGCAATTGTTAACACTTATGCAAGGTCATCCAAAAAAAACCCCCAAACAAACAAAAAACCACAAATATTTTGTGATATACTATGAAGCAAAACAGACTAATCTCCAGCCACTTGCCTACTCTCTGCTCCATCCTATGCAAAAATAAAGAGGAATTCTCCAAGAGGGACACTGTTTTCAGGCAAATATCACCTGGCTAATATGTAGTGTTAATGCTGCCTCAGAGGAACCTGAGACAGAGAAAAGACACACAAGGAAGAAGAGGCTATGGGGCCCCTTTCTTTAGAAGTCAGAAACTAAACCATGAGTTTCACATCACAAACCTTCAGTCTCTCTCTAATTCAGGCTATTAGGGTTACAAAGAATACTGGTAAGCATGTGAATTTAGCCTTTCACTAGTAACAAAGCCTAACTGCTGAATAGATTAAATGTTTCCAAAGATACTCTCATTGATTCTGGCTAGTGTTTAGGAATGGGAAATGAGAAAATTTTAAAGGCCAGAAAACAGTTCCTTTTCTTTACATCTCTGTTAAAAGACTACATGAAACACAGTCATAGATACACTTACCCCATTCAAGAGGTGGCCATAAAATTAAGAAATGTAACAACTGCTAACAGAAAATTGCTCTCACTGTTTAACGCTGCACAGTTATGTACAACACTCCTCACCTTCAATCCTTGGGCTTTGCACCACTATGTGTCAGAGCCCCTCAGGATCAGAGATGCAGCCATGCCAAATTCCATTTTGAAAGAAAAGAAAGTAAAAACAGTTGGAGTGTATTTGGGCCTATTCAGGGGAGTCAATGGAGTTGTGTCCGCAAATACTGTAGACCCAAACCTCCAGGAACTGGCCAGTGCCAAATGCCTTGTTGCCACTTGAACTGAAACAGATGCACACTTTATTTGCACTGGCTATTTCCTAAACATAAGTACTTACAAAAAATTAGATCCTTACATTGCAGCTCACCTTTATAT
>NW_008659616.1:0-6215 GCF_000695815.1 Acanthisitta chloris | reverse complement strand
GCTTAGGGTGTGGTAATTAGTTTTGGTGAGTCAGAGGACTGAAGTGGTAGTTGGAATGGTATGGAGAGGACTCTGGAGAACGTTCAGATTGAATGTGCCTTCCTGCAGCTGTGTGCAAGCCACGTTGCCCGCGGTAGCTCGGGAAACACTTGGCTAGTGAAGTCCCCACGGGCTCCTGCTCATGTTAAGATTCTCTAATCTGAAAGCCAATTCAATGGGATTTTTATTCTTTACAGTCAGGTTGGGAGGTAACAAATGGGGAAAGTACCGATGGCAGTGCATCCTTCAGCATCTTCTGCAGTGTTCAACAAAATCGAGTTTCATGCAGTTGCGGCATTAAAACTGTTACTTCTTTATTTATTTCAGTTAAGCAGGTTTGCATTTGAGAGAGGAAGCACTGCCAGACATGGCAAACCTAAATGAAAGGTGGTTGTGGGGTCACTAGAACTTTAGTGACTGAGGAATCAGTAACAGAACTGATAATAAGATAGTAAGACTTGTATTACCCACAGTAAAAGCAAGCATAGGAGATTCTAAGCTATCACCTAAGCAGAACTGTTTTGGGTGAATGCTTACTACACTCTTAACTAGTTCTGGATGTTTCTTGATGATTAGTTACATTTACTGCATTTAAAGCAGTTGGTTAAATGTCTTGAGACAACAAAAGTAAGTGCTGAGGGATTGATGTAGCAGTACAATATATTGAGTCAAGAATAACTGTTCAGGGTACCTGTTGTTTTTACCTCTGAGTAGCCTCAAAAATAAGATGTAGCTCAGTTCAATGCATAGGTAGTATATCTGTCTTAGCTTACTTTTCCAAGGAAAGACTTAGCCTTTTCTCACACCTGTCATTGGACTGTGATAGCATCTATGTGCTTGGGTTCTATTAGCTTGCACCTTAACCAGTTTCATTTACTGGAGTCTCCATTTGCATCAGGGAAGAAAAGCTCAGGTGTCTTGAATTTTTTTGTGTGGATGATAAGTAGATTTATTTGAATCTAGAGTTAGTTTATGAAATACGCACAAGTGAGACAGCTGTAAAGCAGCAGTGTTTGCAAAGTGTAGATAGTTGCCTCCTCTTACATATTTATCTTGTACACTTTTGTTTCAGGTGGGTTGTTACAGCCTCCAGTTCGTCTGGTTTCGCAGCCTCAACCAGCTCGAAGACTAGACCCACCATCCAGATTTTCTGGGAGGAATGACAGAGGTGGAGATCCTATGCCGAACCGAAAGGATGACAGGAGGTATGTTGTGGAAGGCTAGACTCCAAGTATTCCATAAAGACCTGTGCTCACACCGAGCTGAGGTGCTTGCTTCAGAGTGAGCCAGTGAAATGCACACGTGGCTTTACCCTTAGATCTTAGCGAAGAGTTCTTGTCTGTCTGAAATAAAGGAGTTGCATAATTAATCTCTTTTAAGATGCTGCACTGCTCCTTTTTCTGAGTCACCTCTTGACAGATCTGGCTTCTATTGTGCTAGAAACCATTTTGTGTTGCTAGCATGCAAAAATACTTGTATCTTGTATGCATTTTTTAAGTCGTGAAAGAGAACGAGAGAGACGCAGGTCCCGGGAGAGGTCGCCCCAGCGAAAACGCTCCAGAGAGAGGTCACCCCGGCGGGAGAGGGAGAGGTCGCCTCGGAGACCCCGGCGTGTTGTTCCTCGTTACACCATCCAGTTTTCCAAGTTCTCATTGGACTGGTATGTTTCTGGTGCCAGATGTTTGCATACAGCTCATTTTAGCCATGGGCAACATGTGTTGGAAAGTGGGTGTGAAATGATAATCTTGACTTTAAAGAAAGATCAAATATGCAGTGGCTGAGAACCTTGTACGATAAACTTTCTTAGGGTCTCTGTTATTGTTGAATGCTGCTGCAAAATGGCTTTATAACCCTTTTTAATGACTATCCCCTGATATGCAGAGACCTTAGTTGGGTGAGTGTTACTTGATGTTAAATTTAATCCATGACACTCTAACCTAAGTAGAGTGCCCTTAAGAGTTTACATAGTAAACACAGAGTGGTTGTATTCCCAATTAACTTACCCCTCAGCTGTGTTCTTTGTTAATAGTTCTTTTGTTGCTGTGTCTCTCAAGTGATGCTGTTTGTTTCAGCCGTAGCTGTGATATGATGGAGCTCAGGAGGCGTTACCAGAACTTGTACATCCCAAGCGATTTCTTTGATGCCCAGTTTACATGGGTGGATGCTTTTCCTATGTCTAGACCATTTCAGCTGGGAAACTACTGTAATTTCTACGTAATGCATAGAGAAGTAGATCCTATAGATAAGAATGCTGCAGTCCTTGATCCGCCCGATGCTGATCATCTGTACAGTGCAAAGGTTTGTATGGCTTTCCACTACTATGGCTGTTCACTAGGCATTTTGTGATCAATAGAGTGCAAAAGTGAGTATAACTGAACTGAAAATGCAGTGATTGGAGCAAAGTACAGTGTTTTAAACTCTTAAGAGAAAAGCTAGTATGTAGAGCTTGAAGTCATGGCTGAAACTCAGTTTGGTTTGCTGTTACCAGAGCTGTCTTATATTTACTGAGGGCTCTTACTGGGATTATCTGACTGCCAAAAGTGCTGCATTGAGGGCTGCGGTCATGTTTTAAAGAAACCAGTATCAAAATATTTCCCTGAGGCCAGTTCCATTTCCATTACAGGTGTGAGATTTCTAGGTCAATCTGTTTCCCAAGTATTACATGTTAAAGACAGGTTTAGAAACAAAACTGCCTTTAACCCCTGTATTTCTGAAAGACAATCCACTTGCCATCTGAGAAAGAGCTTCTTGTTTCATCATATCCCCTGTTAAGAGTATAAAGCAACTTTGTGAGATTTTGCTGTGTCTCTTGCAAGTTGTAATCATTGTTTGCCAGTCGTGGTGAAAAACCTTCACAAGACTATCTGACTTACACCACAGGTGATGTTGATGGCTAGTCCTAGCATGGAAGATCTCTATCATAAGTCATGTGCTCTGGCTGAAGATCCCCAAGAGCTTCGTGATGGATTTCAGCATCCTGCTAGACTTGTAAAGGTAAATATGCTTCAATGCCAGACACCTTTGGCTGCAAAGGCTGCTTGAAGAGCTGTACCGTGTTTGACAGTAAGGGAGGAGCTTGTAGGCTGCTAAATGATGACTTCATTTTTCCTCTGAAGAGACACAGTTTATATGTCAGTTCTTTCTCCAGATGATTGGAGTTTCGTATTTACTGCTTTGTTCAACTGAGTTAAACTCAAACCATTAACTTTGTTAGTACTTAGACCTTTGTAAGGGCTCAGCGGTGCAGAGAACACACGTGAAGCAACAGTGAAGCAACCATTGGGTTAAATGAAACTTAGTGATTACTGAACTGAAGAACCTGTAAGTGCTGTGGTGTCCGAGGACGAGGGACTTGTTATTCAGTTAAACTCTGTCTTACGGAAAATACAATACTTCAGTTTACAGACCTAATGCTCTTGTGGCCTCATCTTTTGTAGCTTTATCATTTTTAAGAAGGCATGTCTAGAAATGTGCATCAGGATTAAGGCAGTGTTTAAATGGATATCTGCTCATCCTTTGTATGAGAAGCTTTTAATTGCAAAGGAACAAGCCTATACCAATAAATGAACTTGATGGAAAGTCTTGAAAACAAGAATGAGTGATGATGTTTTAAACCTATTCCATTGCTGAAATAATCTGTGGAAAAAAAATAACTGAACTCTTTCTTGACTGACTTTCATTTTTAGATTTCAGAATAGTGTGACGCTTTACTCACAGATTTCAGCGTGTGTGTTGTGAGATATTCTGTGCACTTTGGGAAATGCCTTTTTCACCCCCTCCAGGGGAACATTCAGAAGACTCTTTTTGTCTAGTTTTTAGTGGGTATGAAAGGCAAAGACGAAGCTATGGCTATTGGAGGACACTGGTCCCCATCACTGGATGGACCTGACCCGGAGAAGGACCCTTCCGTGCTGATAAAGACAGCTATCCGTTGTTGCAAGGCTCTTACAGGGATTGACTTAAGTGTGTGCACACAATGGTAAGTACTAGGCCGCAAAGTCAAGCCCTCTGTAGGAATACTTGTCTGTTACCAGGAGTTAAAAACAAGGCTGGAAAGACCTTTTTGCTTTGTCAGACGCTCTTGGTAGTTCAGGTAAACTACTCAAAGGACGTTCTGTTTGGTAATAAGCTTGATTGGTGCCAACTGTGGTGAATACTGCATTAGGAACTAATTAAAAAGCCGGTTTATTTTGACATGTTACACTGTAACTTTTTTAATGAATGTGCATTGAAAATACTTTTCATTTTGTGCATAGCTGGAGAAGATCGTCAAGAGAACTTCATTTCATTGTTCTTTTGTTACAAATAAATAGCCGTTTGTGACACAGCCATATTTTCTCTTGATGAGTTTCTGTCCTGTGTTAACACTCATTCTAGTGGTACTAAGACCAGGAGAGTCGATGGTATGCTAAATTTAAAGTACTTCAACAATTTCTGCTTGCATGTTAAACCCGCGTGTGCTAAACAGCAAGTTGTATGAGAAGCATTTTGTTGTTGTGCCTTCTCAGTCGTGACGCCTTTCAGAAGAGTGCCGAAAGAGAAAATATGGCTTCCATAATTTTTTTCTTTAGATAAACCTCAAGGTCTTGCAGCAAAGTTTCTATACTTGATGTGCTACAAGTGATCTAGGCTCTTTAAAAATGTATTGTAGAATTTTTTTTCCAACATGCTTCTTCCCTTGCAACAGGTACCGTTTTGCAGAGATTCGATACCATCGCCCTGAGGAGACCCACAAGGGGCGTACAGTTCCTGCTCATGTGGAGACAGTGGTTTTATTTTTCCCGGATGTTTGGCATTGCCTTCCCACCCGCTCAGAGTGGGAAACCCTCTCCCGAGGATACAAGCAGCAGCTGGTCGAGAAGCTTCAGGGTGAACGCAAGGAGGCTGATGGAGAACAGGCACTGAACGCTAATCCCTTTTTCTATTTCTGCTTCTCACAGGCACAGGAACACAGGCACAAATGCACACCACACACTACACTACACACATACACAGGAGGAACATAACTGGTAACAGTGACTGGTAAACCAGCTTTCAGCAGTGTAGTGAATGTTGGTTGTATTTTTGTTTCAGCTAGTTCACTAACTCTTAAGTGTGTATGCTGATGCTACAGATGGAACTAAATTGTGCTTACGATGCGCAGAAAATTTCTGATCGTAGACGTAGTTGCTGGAATCTGGGACCAGTTGTTGAGTGAGATGCAGTCCCTGAGTAGCTGTCTCTAAACATTTTGCCATTTTCTAAAATTTCTAAATTCTCTCTTGTGGCCAGTTCTAATTGTGACTATTGGAAACTGAACAAATGCTAGTCTGAAATATTCTGAGTTCCAGGCCTTGTGGCTGATCAACATCTTGGAGTAAGGGAAGGTCTGACTGAACAAAGAGTAATTTGGGGATTTAGAATCTGGGGGGAGATCACACACTGTGTGGTTGCAGGAGACCAGCAGTGTCTGTGTACCCCCAATATTCTTTGTGGTGTTGCTTATCACCCTTTTGTGTTCCACAGATCTGGCTTGTATTGTCTGAGTGGCACTGTGATCATTTACAAAGTGGTAGAATGTGTGTGAACTTGTCTAAACAATAACTTTAGGAGAAGACTATCTGAAAGAGTTGTGACCTTGAACAGATCAGCAACAGAATTTAAAAAATAACTGAAATGCTTTCAAGCTTCCTGAGTGATAATTTCTAAATTTTATTTGCCAGGATGAAGAGGAAAAGGATGATGGGGAAGCTAAGGAGATCTCTACACCTACACACTGGTCGAAACTGGATCCAAAAACAATGAAGGTAACAGACACTTCTGAAAATTGCATTTCACTGTAGAATTTCTCTTTTAAGACATGACCTGAATTGTAGTTCCATTAACTCGGCAAAAAACCTTAGTGTTTCATCTTTGCTGATTTTGTAGGTGTTAGATGTGATACCACAATGCACAAGAATGACTCCTGGTTTTAGAAACCAGACACAGCTAATGGAATCTGTTTTGAAGTTTTGCACTTTGTGCAATTAGTGGATATCACATACCATACATTGATTGGAAAATCATAGTTCTGCAGTGATCTGCCAGATTGCCACTTGCATTGAAACATGTGGGCACTCAGTACTCTCATGTCAATTTTCAAATGCAGTAACTGTACAAAACTGTATGTCAAGAGACACAGGGAAAAGTTTCCTCGA
>NW_008659615.1:0-4741 GCF_000695815.1 Acanthisitta chloris | reverse complement strand
GATTCAGCATCCCTGAAGGTTTTCAAGGTGAGACCCGATGTGGCACTTAGTGACATGGTCTAGTAACCACGATTGGACTAAGTGATCTTGGTCTTTTCCAGACCCGTTGATTCTATGATTCTGTGATTATTCATATGATATGTTTCTCACTTTCACTCTCAGGACTCTCAGGTGCTGTTTGTTCTGTATGAAAGACATGAACAAACAAACCAGGACTATCCTTCTCCTCATATCAATATGTGTACAATGTGTACATCTGGGTGGGCTCTCCTTAGGCATAAAATTGACTATTACTATTATTATTGTCTGTCCATGGACAATTTTGTGATTTATAGCCTGTGGCCTTGAGAAACACATTTCCCTGGTGACCCAAGTGCAGAAACAGCTGATTTTGAGGAAAACAGGCAACACTAAGGGTTCTTCGTATACAAGACCGCAAAGCAGCCTCCAAGAAATCACATCCCTGTCTCAGACTGGCTTTCAGAAGCACAGAATAAACCAAGATCTCAACACAAACAAGACAAAGAATGTGTTTAGCTACCTGACTGATATCACTTGTCCATGCAGCTTTCTCCTGTCGTGATGGGGCTAGCAGCACAACAGTGAATGGAGGAGCATCCGTAGGTTCAACGATCAGCTTGAAATCAAGGTGTCCGAACACCTGTCCGGAACCTTTTGCTTTACAGCCAGAAGGGGAGAAAAGAGTCAAAATGTGAAACTTCAGATTATAAGGCAAAGAAAATAAAGGTTTCATTTAAAATGAAAGTTGATCTGAGACATCTCCATGACAAAGAGCAAATCCAACTGAGGATCCAAAACCCATTTCGTTTTTCACATACACCAAATACAAAGATAGTGGAAGGTGTTACATATATATATGCTCCTAAAGACACCAAATAAGCCTAAATTCCTCCTCACAGTCCTGTGCTGATTTATCCCCAGCATACTAGAAATATCACTGAAATGAATGAAATGACTTTCACAACTCAAGTGCAAAACTCAACAAACCACAGGAGGGAAGCCAAAATGAGTAACAATAAAATCAGCTTGAGACTGTTTTGTTACTGCATTTGACAAAGCATTTGTAGGGAGTCCAAAACAAAAACTTTCCCTTTATTCTGCCAACTCACTCAACCCTTGTGGGTTTTAGAAACACAGTTATCCGCTGCTTGTTTTAAGGGTACATTTTTTTCCTTTTCTTTCTGAGATCCTCTAGGTGAAAAGTTAGCAATGAATTTATCACACTCCTTCAGCCAATCTTGAAAATCTGATATGGGATGTCAACAGTGAGAACAAACACAGCACAACAAACCTTATCCAAGCCAGCACACCCATTATTGAAACATCCATTCCACTGAGTCAGTTTAGCACTGTGTTTCTCTGGTTTCATGTCAGGGGAAAACATATCAATTTGCTCTTCTAAGCAGCAAGAAAAAGAAAGGTAGCAATTTTAGGAAACTAGAAACTGTAATTACTACAAACAACTGAATATGACTTACAATCATCGTCGCTCGTGTCTGTCTCCTCAATCAACGTGCACTCTATGAGAGACAGAACTCCTCCTGTCTGTGAAAAGAAAGAGCACATTTTTCACAGATTTTGTTATTGTCCCTATTTTTCATCACAGCTATTTTTAAGCTTTGATATGCCTTACTGCAACGTTTCACATTTCTCAAAGCTTTTCAGAGGATACATCAATTTGTGATGCACATTTCTCCCTCAAGAACCAAACCCAGAGAGATTAAATATGATGCTTTTCTTAATCCAACAGATCAATAGTACAATGTACAACATTTCTTTCGCTTTTATCACACTACAGTTTGTGTCTGTTATAGACTTGCTCACCAGTTCCAAAAAAGGTAACTAGAATTTATTTCACCTTCCCCTGCATTTAAATGAAACACACACAAAATCTATGTACATGCAGGAACAAGATGAAGGTTCTGTTATGCTCTATTTGATTTTTCAAAGTGTCTGAACTGTTTCAGATGTGCAAACTGAGAAAGCACAAGAGCAGCCTTAATAACCCCTCAGTATGTCAAATTGAAACTTTACTCAACATAAACCACTCTGTAAACTACCAACATCTCTTTATTCATGAGCCAGTGTTGCAAAAGCCTAACCCTCAAACAAACACGGCTAATGGTTCTTAGCTGACATTTTGTCTTATGAGAATGTGCTGCTCAGGAAAACAGAATTGACTTTTAAAATTAATTTCATTACAGCTCTGGAAAACGTTCTTTGGCAATTCTGCAGGCTGATTTATGCACTGAGCACTGGCCTACCCTCAGTGCTGTATGTGCTGAATTTATTCACTGCTTCATGCAAATAGACATATTGATGCCTTGTTTCTAACCCTTATTAGAACTAACTGGTTCTAGGAAAAAAATTACAGTGAGTAAGAATGTTGGATGAATTCTGTTATTTGCAGTGAAAAGATGAAGCATCACTTTGCTTCTCTTTACAGCCTCACAAGCAAACCTCATGTTACAGCCATAAAATAGGGGCACTTCACCAAAGATGTGTTTTCATGCTGTAAACTAGATCACAATGTGAAGTCCATACCTTGAGAAGATGAAGTTTTCCTCCTGAACTTCTTGTACAGATTAAAAAATGCTTTGTAAACAAGAAGCACTGTCGTTCTCCTTCCTTCTTCAAGGACAATGAGCCTAGGCGAACTTTACTAAGCTTCCCCCTCTCCACTGAAGGGACTTGGATAAGGGAACCTGATAATAAAGATGCAAAATTTACTGTCACAGCAATATTTAGTTATTAAGTTGTTGGTGCATTGAATATCATCACATTAATTAGTGCAACTCTTCATTCTGGTATCAATGTGCATCAGCATTTGTCTAAAGACAAGTCAATCATCTTTTTCTGCACAAGTTCCCTTGTTTTTTATCACAAATAGACTCTAGTGTAGTGTAGACTCACTTATGTACATGGCAGGATTAGATCTTGGGTTAATTATGTAATTAAACACACTAATAATTCATTGATCAGAAGGTGGAAACAACACTTTTCACAGCCACTAGACTTGTAGAAGGTAAGTTGCAAGCCAAAGAGACAGAGCAAGGAAAGAACATGTTTTGAAGGAAGAGTCTGTGTATGTGTGTGCGCCTGTGTGCAAGAGACATGGAAATGAGGCACATTTCTTCTTATCTTGTACTGTATAATGTTCAGTGCTCCACAGCCCATCTGAAATGTGTTACCAGTAAAACACTTCTGAACTAAATTGAACCTGCTTACATAAATCTCACTTGTGCTCTGCAGAGCTCCAGGCTGGGGATAGCTCTGCTTCTCTGTTGTTTCATACCTCAAGTCTCTGACCAACTTTTCCAGCTTGATATCACCATGTGTATCACCTCCAAATTTGGAACAGGAGTTATATTTGGTGGTGAAGTGCAACTCCTCTGTGTATCAAAGGGAAGGATTTATATCATACAACATGCTGTGAGAAGGCAGGGCATCCAAAAGACCTTCTAATCTCATTCCCACACATCTATCCTCACTATCACCCCTACACTGGGTTGTGTCTTATTCCAACATAGTAACTAATACAGCTAAACCAGCAGGAAACTAATGCTACAAGGAGGTAGCGGATTAACTCCCAGATAGGAGCAAGGTCACTAAAGCACCTAAAAAACTGATGAAGCAAAGGAAGCCACAGCAGCAGAACAAGCATGAGGGTGTGGCTTTGCCCTGCCTCTTCCAGAGGCAACAAGATATGGAGTAGCACCGCTGCATCAAAGCTCAAACTAGCAGCAGTGTCTTGACACAATGCCAGCCTGAAAGAATTATCCATGAAATATTAGATTAGTAATTCTTACTTTACGCTGTCAAAAGAATTATCTTGCTCAAAGTTCACATGTACAATCTTAACCCAACCAACAGAGAAATTAAGGCAACTGAGAAAGCTGCTGCTTACCTACATTTTTCTACACTTAGTTCCCTCTATATATTTATTTGGGCTTAAGTTATTAATATATAACCTACTGACAGAGGAAAATAAACATCAGTAAATTTGCCACAGGATGGTCCTCTCTGAAATCCATTTCACATGTGAACCCGACATACACAATATGATTTGTGTCACCACAACAGAACACTGGAGTAAAGTTATGCTGTGAAATTTTGCAAAGGAATTCAGAACATTTTAGGTTCACTTAAATTCTGACCAAACCCATAAATACTTATGGGTTGTTGTGCATTTCTCCTGGGCAAAACAGCCCTACCTGCTTCAACTGGGCGAGAAAGGAAGTAGACAATTACCATGTGTTGGAACAGTGACTTTTCCATGTTACACCAACTGTCTCTTAGGTCACATTGCAAGGCCAGTGAGTGTGTTCAATTCCCAGCACAAAACTGCCAGTGCTATGTTCCTGCTAAAATTCCATCTACACATTAAGGGTAACACTATTCCATTTGTACATTTGAACCAGTTAAGTGCTGGAGTCAAAGATCCCAAATATTCAGTGTTTCATTTCTGCTTTGCTCATTAGAATAATTTTATCTATGAATATGATATGCTTACAGATAACTTTTATTTATTTATTTTCATTAGAATGCTTTCAAGACTAACATATAGTGCTGGAAAGGGCTGAAGGTTATGTTCTTGTGTTGACAGTCTCTTATATGATGTTCTTGTGTGGAGCTGAAATATTGTCATCTAATAAGGTAAGACAAAATAAACACTTTAAAAGCAAAAAGGAGAGATTAAATTATCTTTTATATATATGTA
>NW_008659614.1:0-7679 GCF_000695815.1 Acanthisitta chloris | reverse complement strand
ACCCGCGGCTGCCCGGCGGGGCGTGCTGCAGTGCGGCCGATTCTGCCCGCGCGGGGCTCTGAGGAATTCCGCTGGAGCGGTGATAGTGGATTGGATCAGCAGAGTGATCCTGTAGCTGAGTCTGATGTGTCATGCCCCCCAGTCTCTGTATTAAGCCCCGCATTCCCCGGCTGTGACCAGAGCAATCCCGGGTCCCTGCAGATGTCACACGGTGTGATTCTCCTGCACCTTCCTCCCTCTCACTCCTGCCACTTTCTTTGAACCTATTGTCTTATAAGTAGCTGGGAGCTGAGACCTCAGAGCTGAGTCTGCTCTCACAATCCACAGCGGAGGGGGGATGCTGAAATTGCTTCCTGATGTGTGACATCAGGGCTGAAGGACAGACGTGTGGCCAACAGGACTGAAGAACTGGACGCAGATATATAAGCCTGCTCTTGGTGACCTTGGTGTTGTTCTGTCTACATCTGTGTGTTATATAGGACACATTATGTTATACAGAATGCATTATGTGTTTGTTACATGTTTGACATGACTTGTTTTATGTATATTTGTGAACTCAGACAAATCTGACTTGCTGGGGAATAGTTCTGCTGAAGTCAGTGGCTTTATGTTGTGTGGCATTGGTGGTAAGAGAGCAGTGGGGGCTGCAGGCACTGGTCAGAATGGCACCAAAACCTTTGCAGAGCCTTTACAGAGATGCTTGGAAAGCTGAGCTGTCCCTTGGCCCTGTGCCCATCTCACACCATACCCTGTTCCCTGGGCCACTAGTGCAGTAATGTTGCTGCACCTCAGCCCCATTCAAAGTGCAACCCCACAGCCTGTACACAGATGGGGAAAAGCCTAAAGCCCAACTGCATCATGTTTAAAATGGTGGAGTTACCTTTTCCCTTTGCAAATTCTTCTATTTATTATGTATTCTACAACAGAAGAAATATAAAAGTCTCCTTTTAATTAAGCTCTTTGTCCTTTGAAGTTATTTTGGATTTTTTTTCACATTGGTGATGTAATTTATGTAAATAATCATCTATCTATGAAAGGAGCGTGTCTGTCAAAAGCTAAAATTAAAAACATCCGTCATTTTGAAGTGATTAACATTCTCCAGATGTTTAAATCATCAGATTTCAGGAGTTTCCCTTTGTTGTGATAATGATATAGTATCCAGAACAAGAATGTTTACTTTTTTGTATGGGTCAAACACAGATTTTTCACAATCCTATTAAAGCATGCAGTTTATTGTATGTGCGGATGAAAGCATATGCAGTTATTATTATTTCCCTTAATTGTAAACTGCTGCTGGTAATTTTACTGTAAAGCTGAAACAAAAGGAGCATACTTGAAAGGACCACCACTGCCCACTTATGTAATCAATTTATAGATGTCAAGTTTGTACCGAGATGGTTATCCCTCTCCCTCAGAGCACCGGTGACAGCTACCACCCTGCAGCACAGCCCCTGCCTGGGGAGCCGCCAGGGGTACAGTAGATGTAACTGATAATGCTAAGTGACAGCTCTGAACCACTGCACTCCAATGTGCTCAGCTCAGGCTTCAGGGAGGAAGTGAGACACATTCCTCCCTGGTGCTGGACCTCATGGTGATCAAGAGAGCTTTGCTGGGGCGACTGGAACCATAGAGCCTAGTTGGAAGGGAAAGGAGGGATACAGCCAAGGAAAAGGGGTACACATGAAAAATGAGTCATTTCCTTTCTCTTCTGTAGCCCTTGCAGGGCAACACTCTTCAATTGATAAAATTGACCAGCGCACAAGACGTGGAACCAGCGAGTTGCCCCAATGGCAAACTGCTCAGAGCTGGCACAATACACCTGCAGAGAGCTCTCAGGAGGCTGATGGGCAATGGCAACTGGCTGACCATTTTCAGTGTTTGTTTTTAACAAAACCTCTCCTGAAATATAAATTACCTAGAAAAATACTAGATAGTTACACCAGACAAATAACTGCTGCTTCTGGCCCACGATTTCATTTGAGCTGCGACATTTTCCAAGGGTTTTTCAAACAGTAACATTTTTTAAGCTGGTGGAAGGTTCTTGTCTGATGAACAGATACAACCTGTGGGAACGTGGCAAACACAGGGGCAGGCTAGGACTGTGGCCATGGCGGCTCTCTGCCCCAGTTCCCCCTCAGGGCTGGTTTAACATCCGTCCCCTCCATGGCGCCAAACAGGCTGTTCTTAGAGCTGCAACCTGTTGGAGCAATTTCTTCCCTGTCCCACCCAGAACTCACTCCTCTGAAGCTGTGCTGGGATGGAGTCAGCGAGGGGGAATTCCAGCTGTGTGCCAGGCTCCAGCACGT
Source organism: Acanthisitta chloris (assembly GCF_000695815.1). Lineage (NCBI taxonomy): Eukaryota > Metazoa > Chordata > Aves > Passeriformes > Acanthisittidae > Acanthisitta > Acanthisitta chloris. The sequence goes on along the minus strand of NW_008659614.1, from coordinate 5,373 downwards.
GCTGGGAGCAATGTGCCTCTTCCCAAACATTGTCTCATCCCTTTGCTGGCCTTTGCACCATGGGAAAAAGACAGAGAAGGGAAAACTATGTTCTGTGGAAGATGAGGATCTCACTCTGTTTCTCTTCAGCAACCCTGACGATACCACAGTGGTTAAATCTCTCAAATGTCTATGTTTTTATCTGGCTCCTTGGATCTGATCTTGCCTCAGGCACCATGGACAAGCGAACTCCTCTGTACAGCTTTGTGAGTCTAAGCCATCCTGAAGTAAGTTTTCTGAGGCAAGTGACCTTTACAGGGTCAGCTACAGACTGACTTAGGGTAGTCAAAATAAGTCATTAAGAACTGTCAGATGTATTTGCAAATAAACCAGCTAATTCCACCATAGACATGCTGGACCTGAGCCAGACCAGCCAAGGAGCTGAGATGCACCGGTGAGAGTGAAAATACATACATGGGCTAAGCTCCGACCGCTGATCCAGAATGGCTGGGGAGGTAAAGGGGCATAGGACACTAGACATGAGACATGGGCATGGGACACGGGGTGGGAGGGTGGTTCAGGAGGAAGGATGGTTGCTGGTCACGTTTCAATGTTTTAATTGCTCTTGTGTGACTTTTGTCACACCAAACCTGCTTGTACTTTTCTTTACCTCAGAAAGGAGAGATGGACAGGGACAATTCTCCTGGGTAACATTTTGCATCATTTTTCATCTTTTTCTCTTCTCCAGATCTATTGGCCTGATTGTAATGGATACATTGGCACAGTTTGCAAAACTGGTAATAAATGGATAGAGCTCACTGCTGGTTTCCTGAGCCCTCACCGACAGAGGTGATGAGCTGTGTGGGGTCTGGCTCTCTATTCCCAGAGCTTCTGTGGGGCTCAGTGACTCCACTAGCTTTGTGGGAACAAACACCTCACTGGTAAGTGTGGGCATGAGGATAGGGTCAAACTCCTCATTCCATCCTCACTTCTGCACCTCAGAATAGATGTGATTAATTATGCAAATGCTCCTGTTACAGATGAGGTGAGCTGATGAGATGGGCAAGTGCAACAAGGCACATTTTTCTGAGTAGTAGGAAAGTGGGTAGATGGGGTTGATTCTCAGCACTGGAACCAATGGAAATAAAATAGTTCTCAGCTGGAGAGTGATGTTAGCAATATCCAGCATAAATGATGAATTATAGCCAAAGGCTCTCTGCTCTCTTTGTTCTGCCTTGGCATTGTACAACAGCCCTGTGCAATTCCTCTGGACTCTGTGCATATTAGAAAGGTGAATGCAGTGCAGCACAGCTTTTCTGAGTCTCTGTTTTGGGTATAAGTCTGGTTTCTTAATTGCTTGTGATATCCTGGCAGAAACGTGCCTTTTGTCATCACTTTTTGTCATGCTACTGGATGCCTTTTCTGGAGCTGGTTCTCCTGTTTGTTCCTGAAGGTGTGTGGCACTGCTCTGCCCTGTGTCCTGGCACTGCCTGCAGTGGACAGTACATGTAGGTGCCCTGCAAGAATGAACCACAAATACAGGTTTAAGAAAGCAACTAATGTCTGTCACTGCATTTTGGCTTTGCTGTGCATTCCTTCTGAGCCTGCCTAAAGCTGCTGAAACAGATTCTTCCCTTTCCTAAAGCAGCTTCTTTTTAAGAGTATTCCATTAACTCATTCACACCGGCTTGCTAGTTGGGCTGGGAGATGAGCTGGTGGTGTGGCTGATGTTCTGCTTGATGGACTGGACACTCCAAACTGACACTTTGAAAACCAATGGCTGTGAAACAGGTGAGTTACAGACCTGCACTAAGTACAGGCTGCATTTGCAGTCTCCAGCACCAGGACATATCAGTTCTGTTATTTTCACACTTCTTGTTTCACACACAGTTGCCAGCACTACCTTTCTAACACAGCATCACATCACACCACAGTACACTACATCACATCACTTTACATGGCATTCTGTGGTATTGCATCACTTTCCATGGCATTACATGGCACAACCTGGCCCCTGTGCTCCCAGGGCCTGTCACACCACTGCAGCTGGGGATTTGGTGCGTTTCCATGCATCATGGTTTTAGGAATGTGCCAGTGGGCCATGGCAGTGCGTTTATCGGGTTAGCTGGCAGACTTCCTGCCTGCAAATAGACTATGAGGCAAAATTCAGCTATGTCAGAGCAGTAGTGATAAAAGGAATGAGGTTGGTGTCTGTGGCTTCCTGCAGATGTGCTGATGTGCTCCTGACTTTGAAATGCTGGTGGGTTCTGGGGTTGGACAGGAGCAGGGTGGCCCTGGTCTGGCTCTACTGCCTTTTCTGTGCTGGCTTTGCTGGCTGCTGCTGGGTGTGGGCTGGGGACCAGGGAGAACCTTGGGGTCTGCCAGGCACCAACCTCCTCAGCTGTACTGCACACCTCTAAAGCCAGTTTGGGAGGAGCTGGGAGCTCTGAAATACAAAATGCCAGCAAAACAGATGATTTCTGGAAAGAAATGGTATAAATACAAGTTTCTGGCTTGAATCTGGTTTTCAGCGAAACAAGACGCTCAACTCCAGTGCCCAGGCACCCATCAGTGCTTCTGGCTGACTTCAGACCTTTGAGCAAGTCACTTCATCCCTATTTTTCATGTTTCTGCAGATCTGATAGGTGTGTGGAGACAGATGACACTCAGCCAGCATCAGATGCCTTCTTTCAACTTAGTACTTGAAATTAAAGTTCACACAATATTTTTGCAGACATCCATCCCTCCCCCCACCGAAAAAAAAAAAAGGAGAAAAAAGAGGAAAGCAAAAGTATGAGAAAGGAAAGGGTTGGGAGGAGAAAAGACAAATACAAAATGCAGTTCACTTAAAAATGTCTCTGCTTGATGGAGGCTAAAAGGTGGCAGCTGTGTCAAAGTAGTGGACCCTAAATCGCTGAGCAAAAAAGAGCAGGGAAGGCTCTGATTGCTCCCAGTACTGTGGTGAATGTGTGCTCTCAGACACAAATCAAGCAAGCTTAAAAAAAAAAAAAAAAAAGAAAAAAAAAGACTCAATCAAGGCAATAATGGCCTCCACTTCACAATCAGACAAGTGCTTCTACTTCAGAAATCCTACCATTTATGGCTGATTGCTAACCCTGGCCTCATTTCTAATCTAAAGGGCGAGTAATAATTTGGAAAAGGAATTATAACAACTTCCCAACCATTTGGTAAATCGTCATTATTTTAAAGGGGTGTTGGGAGGCTGTTGCTGTTTGTCAGATATTTTTTTCCTGCTGCTGCTCTCCCACTTTCACCACCCCTTTTCTCCCTGACCTTGCACTGGAAGGGATGTACGATGAAAATAAGTAAGAAGGAAAAGTCCAGAGGGATCCTCTGATCACAGGCTCCAGAGTGTAGGAAGTTTACATGAAGCACAGAGAGATGAAATGGCTTTGCTACTGAACAGTGCCCAGAGCCTCATGCCAGGATCAGCGGCTGCACCGGGCAGGAACAAAATTCCCAGCCCAGGGGCTCCTGTGTCAATTCCCTGGAGTAGGAAAACTTCTGCCTTAGGAACTTCCCAAAGAAAAGGGTGAGAAGCACCCATGCAGGCAGATGGGCAGTGCCTGGGTGCTGGTGCAGTGTAGGGTCTTCCATGGAGGGGCTGCCACCCACCTGGCCCTACAACAGAGCCTCCTTGGCCCTTGGCCTCCCCTGGTCAGGGGTTGCCCAGCCCAATGGAACTGGTGCTCTGCTGTCCTAATCCTGCCTGGACAAGGGAGATATCAACCATTTTAACCCATAGGTTATCCTGATGGGAAGTGCCAGGCATATAAGTCTGGAGCCCTGGCACCTGATCTGCATTCAATGTGCTTGTTTTCCTGGTTCAAGCAGGGAGAACTGCATCTGGAAATATTCCAGTACTTAGGTGAGCATTTATTCCAACATATTCTGCAAGTCTGTTGTGATTTTCACATACACATCACAGTCATTCTTAGAGGCCTTTCCAACCAAAATGATTCCACAATTCTAGGATTTTCTAGGGAGAAAACACTGAAAAAGAGGACTAGGACAATGTGCCTTCCAGCCACGACCCAGGAGGGACATAGCTGTTCTGGGCAGAACTCGAGGCTTTGTCTGGTGCTGCTGTTCTCAATGACAGAGTGTTTAAAAGCAGATGGATGTGACGCAGAGCAAAAGAGCCAGGGAGGTGGGAGGGAATGGGACCTGTGCACAGCTTCACCTGGGTTATCGAATCCCGTGGAAATCATGATGGTGTTTTGATAATAGCAGATATTTGTGATCAAAATACCTCTTATTTTAGTGATTCGAGGACAAAATGGGAGGCATTGTCTCCCTGAATGAATGTGAGATGTTTTATGAAAGAGACGATCAGCGTGTTTCGAAGGATGGTAAAATTTCCCTCCGTGACTCGGGCTGTAACTGCAGCTCTGGCTGTAATGCAGCTCTGTGTCCCTTACTCCTGGTTTTTGCTGGAGAGGGATCTGTGCCACAGTTATTTACATCTGCATTTTAAATATGATTTGAAAAGACACTGATTCAAAAATTTTCAATGACCCAGTGAAATCTGAACTACTTATTGCAAGACAAGAAGTATAATGCTTCAATCAAAATAGCAACTTGGAGTGTGTTTTATTAAACAGAATTCATTTAATATCACCCCAGAGTGCTGTGGATGTGAAAACACGTTCTTGAATTTGAACTTTCATATCTAGATAATAGGAAAGAGGGGAAAATGTTCATTTGTAATACTGCACATTTTGGGCTAATTCTGGTCCCATATAACACTACCCATGGTGTATCCCTGGGTCCTGTCTGTCATTAAGAGGTGAAGATGTTGCAGGGAAAGCAAGTAGAACCTGCACAGAGTTCTACATAAATTCCCGCTGTATTTCTCTTTCCTCTCACTGTCTGCAGTATTTCCGAGGTGAGTGTTTGCAGTGAGAGAAAGAAAACCAGGCTCAGGTTCGGTGCGATCGAAGAAAACTCTGAAATAAGCCACCGAGGGATGCAAAATAATGGAAAAAAGTGGATTATATGCATAAACTCTGAGTGCATTTCACTTGTAAACATTCTGTGATTTTTCTCAGCAATGTTATGCAAAAATATTTAAATGAGCAGATTATAAAAGAGCAGTGCTGGCCGTGTAAAGTGGACTGGGAATCGCTCAGAGACGGACAGTTGGGAAGCGATGGGACAATTTACATCTTCATTAGCCGGGAATTGCTGATCATCCTAAGGAAATCAGGTGTTTCCTTGCCAGCTATTCGATATTTCAGGAGCTTAAACGGTTCCTGCCGTCAGCCTGAGCGCGAGCGAGGTGAGCCCCAAGTGCTGATTTCTCACCGCACGGACAGCGGGTTGGGCGCAGCGGCCCGAGCGCACCGGGGCGGCAGCGGGAGCGGCGGCAAG
>NW_008659613.1:0-1998 GCF_000695815.1 Acanthisitta chloris | reverse complement strand
GGGCACAGACTCAAGCTCTGCCAGCGAGGTTTGGGTTGGATATTAGGAAGGTATTAATTACAGAGAGAGTGGCATTGGAATGGAATTGACTGCCTGGGGAGGTAGTGGATTCACCATCTCTGGAGGTGTTCAGCATGAGACTAGTTGTGGCACTTAGTGCCATGGTCTAGTCACCATGGTGGGATTGGACTCGATGATCTTTGAGGTCTCTTCCAACCTGGTTGATTCTATGATTCTATATAATAATATAAAGGTTCATATATATGTTAGCTTTATATATCTAATGCCTATATATTATATAAAATATGTATGATAATAAGTATCAATGAGATCTATATTGAGTATATATGTGTGTATATGTATACACACATATATTAGATACAGGTATATATTTTACACACACATTTATATGTAATATATATCCTGTATGATACTTAGATGTGTATGTATCTATATGTAATATATACCTGCATATAATATGTATCTCTATTACAAACTGTTGAGCACATGGACATGGTGCACTTTCCAGTTACCTTTTCGTGCACTTCCTTGCCTTTTTCCATCACCACACTGATTCCACCTGTTTTCCACGGAGACTGTGTTAAATCTCAGACACCTCTGTTCAGAAATGAGGAGTCTCCTGCCCTGGTTTCTGCAGGAAGTGACACTTAAACCAATTGTGATGTTAGTCTCTGATGTCATTGTTTCCACTGATTTTTGAGCTCACCCACAGGTTTCAGCTGTGCTTGAAAGAGGGACAGAGATCTAAGTCACCTGACAGGTAGCATTAGCATTTTTAAGCTTTGCTTTAATTTAAGTTCTGCTTTTTCTCACAGAAAGGAGCCTGGTATCAATGATATCAGTGCTTCAGGGGTTGTTCCTTAGTTGTCACTGATGTCAGCGTTTGTGTATTTCAGCCCTGACTTGTGAGAACAGATTATTGCTTACATTCAAAATTGCTCTTGATGATTGTGACTCTGTTTTATTTGTTTAAATAATGAATCAAGTCTTCCTCGCAGAGTTGTGTTTTAAATGAACATCTTGTAGAAAGCGATTGAGTCCTTGTGTCAGATGTGATGAATGTCAGAATGCAGGAAAGGCTTTGGAGACTTTAATGTGCTGAGATGGAGCCTTAAATATGCTGAAAAATAATAGTAAATATAATACTCTACGCCAAACTCTGTGGTTTATCAACATACTGGTATTGCTAATCACCTTCTGGAATATTCTGGAAGATGTCTTTGCTTTCAACCATGCTAATAAGCAGGTTGGAAGTGCCTTCATGGAGAATGAGCCTTTGTACATGTCCTGTAGCAGCAGCAAAGATGAAGAGAGAAGCAAGAAGAAAATCCTTAGAAAATTTTGTAGGTTGTAAGACCACAAGAAAAATACTAGTTTTTAAAAACTATTATTTTTAAAAATCAAAATATTAGTGTCTTCTCAGAAATATTCACTGTCTGAATGCCCAATTTCTATTCGTCATAGACAAGACACCAGACTAGTTTTATCTAAGTTATCTAATCTGTCCAATGGGAAAATCACACCAGTTAATTGGAAAGTGACATTTACTATGGATCTATAAAGTCAACCTGTGTGTTTAGGAAGAAAGACAGAAATGGTGACTGTAGAGGGGATAAACCTCTCAAGGACAGTAGTTTCTGTGTTAGATAACATGTTTTTTTCCACAGAGCATGAAAGCTGGAGTCCTGTTCCACTGGAATGGTAGTTTGGTATTTAGATAGGGATTTTACATTGGGGATTTTTTTGTATTTTTTTTTAAAATACACAACACCCCATGCAGCTCCAGGCTGGGGGAGGAGTGGGGACAGAGATGTTGGTCACAAAGGGCCTTGGCAATGCTGGTGGCACAGCTCAGTGGGAGCCAACAGTGTGCAGAGGTGGCTAAGGAGGCCAAGGGCATCTTGGTCTGGCTCAGGCAGAGTGTAGCAGCAGGACTAAGGCAGTGCTCATCCGTCTGGACTCAGCACTGGGGAGGTC
>NW_008659612.1:4428-7218 GCF_000695815.1 Acanthisitta chloris | reverse complement strand
CAACCCAAACTGTTCTATGATTCTAAATGCTAAAAGGCAAATGTTTGTTAGATTCCAACATAAGCTGTTTCCTTAGGGCTTCTAGTACCTCATCAGATTTGTATTCTGTTATTTTAACCATGCCATTATAGTGAGAGCTGTACAAACCCTCCAAAATCACAGTAACCTGTGAAGTAGGAGGGAAATTATATTCATTCGGGTCATCTTTCTACATACAGATGTAAGCAATAAGAGCTAGGTGACTGAAATGTAACTATTTACTGTAGTTTTATTTTAATCCTCTGGGAATTCATTAGCATCCCTCTCAAATGCTAGTGTTCAAATCCTGCCTATAAGAGAGCAAATAAGAAAGGGAACAGAAATGATTTAGTAGAAAATATTTTCCCAGGTTATGCAAATGCAGCTAAAGAAATACTGCTTTGTTCTGGGTTTCCCATGCTTTGTGGTGGTAAAGATACAGAAAATAATATGGGTTTCCCTCTTGAAAAATCATTTATCAGGTTGACATGTGAATAATGAATGCAATTCACTAATATCATGCAATCTCCTCATCGGGGATTCTAGTGAATAGGAAGGAAGAAAACTGTTGTGGAGTTGTTTTAGGAATTGATTAGGTGAACTGCATCTTTTTGTTTACTTGTAAATCCTATTTTAGTAAGACAATGAGGGTGGTTGTTGTGGTTAATAAAGAAAACAATGTCAAACCATTCAGATCTTAAATTGGCCCTGATAAAGGTGGTCATGCTTACCTAAGTTTTCTGTTTGCAGTAAAACATCAGGAATGGTGGCTACTGAGGGGTACGTATGTTCTGAATGCTGGATAGAAAATCTGTAAAGAAGGCTGGAAATGCTTTTTCAGCTGCAAAAATACTGTTTTCACTCATCCTTAATTGCTCTTTGAAAGTTTTACTTTCTACCTCAAATTCCCTGTGAGTTAATTGTTTGTTGTGTATATTGTTCCTGTGTATATGCACATTTCATCTGAGGAAAGAATTCAAACAGAATATGTCTTGGTTTACTAACTGACCACCACTGAAAATTGGATATTCTCCAGAGCATAATATTAGACAATTAACCATTTCATCCTGGTTCTCCTTGAAGTTTGCTTTCTCCTACTCCCTGTATTGGTCTGCAAATGTTAGTGCCTCAGGTGTGGGAACTGTGTTGGGATGTGATCACCTGAACTAAGAGATCTCATGGAATGCCTAATACTTGGGCTTAGTAAAACCCATCCAATATAGGATTTCCAGAACATTATTGAGTCCATTTCGAACTCTAAAATCTGCTTTATTCATTGCCACAGCATAAAACAAGAATTCTGTAAGTTACAGATGGTCACCAAATTGACAATGCATTTATTGAAGCATAAATTTCCAACCCAATGAAACTCTGCTTCCCATGTGCTCAGGAGATTCCTGGAATAACACAAAGTGACAATATGCATGGGTATGCAGGCAAACATATGATGCATACAGCATATGTTCTACCTTAATTTCAGATTGAGCTGAAGGGAATTGGTGGAAAAAACATAATGTTCTTAGCGAAAGATCTTTATGGTACAATCAAACCCAGTTCCAATAGGAAGGGCTCTGCAGCTATTCAGTTCTTGTTACCTGTGACAATAGTCAATACTAAGACCAGGCCCTTTCTTCATGATTATAACTGCTGCAGTTCTGTTCTAAATAACAGAATTCTAGGCTTCTCATATGTTGCTTTAAATTTTGCAAGTGTGTACTTACTCTCCAAATGTAAATTCATATTTCCATAGTGCATATGGAACTTAGAGGTCCTCAGTGAACTGTGAATGATAATATATGGTTCCTAAAGCCAGTGCAGGTAAGAGAATGTTTGATTCATGACAACAAAATAGCTTGCAAATCCATTCACATAATCAACATACAAACCTAGGATATGAGAAATACATCCACTATCATATGTTTCTATAAACACGTGTACACACACCAGTGGTGCTACATTAATATTAACACGAACATATGTTTCAGAGTTCTACATTCAGATGTATATTTTTCGTATTCCTCTGGAACATGGATTAGAAATTTCAGCTCTGCTGAAAATTTGGTGCTTAACCATCTGGTTTTAATTGTCTTGCTTTTTAATAGGTATTGCTAAGTTATTTTTCCGGGGGTTATTTTCTTATACACATTCTTTGGTGTCAGGGTTGAGGTATAAGGACAGAAAGGGAACAAATCAGCTGCCTGAATACAGCTGTCTAGTGCCCACCACCTCCTGCCTCCCAAGGCATAGCTTTTTCTTGTATCTCCTGTTTCATACCTTCCAGAACTGTTCCTGTGACTGAGATCCCACAGGGTATCTAATAGGGAACTGGATGCCTAAATTCGGTCATTGATCAATAAAGCTTCTAAAGTAGCTGATTGAGTAATTCCTGTCAGTTCCAGGTGATTTATAGAGTGCTGTAGTTGTTGTTACTCTTACCTCTGAGTGTACACACTTTTGAGCTTCTAATTGTGGACCCCAGAAGAAACTGTAAGCGCATTAAAACCAAGAAAAAGAAGGATCAGAAACAGAATACAAGGAAGTTAGGAAAATTTGCCCAATGCTGTATCTTATGATGAACTGTGATCCTTTAGAGTGACAAACTAACTCAAAGATTATTTTTTTCTTCCTAAATCTGAGAAGAAACATTTCAAATTTGAGTACATCCTTCCATTGCCTCAAAACTATCTAGGCCAAAATCACAGAACAATTTCTGAAATTGTTCAGAAAAGTAGATTTCTGAAAGCTGCTTCTTCTTTTAGAGACACAGCTTTA
>NW_008659612.1:0-4394 GCF_000695815.1 Acanthisitta chloris | reverse complement strand
CAATGGTAATAGCTCTTACCAAGCTGTGAGAGACCTAAGTCCAGTTTGCAGAAGGCTAGAGAGTCTTTGTATATCAAAATCCTTGTCCAAATTCACTCTCTGAACCAGGTGGAGAGTGGAGCTTTATGTGTGTATTCCACTACCCAGTTAAGGAAGTTGTGAGTAATTTCAGATGGATTTTTCTGAATTTTTATAGCTGGAGCCAGCAAATATATTTGTATAAAATATTTATATAATCTCCAAGCCAGAGAGGGAATAAGTCACTAAGTTGGTAACTCACCTGGGAAAATGGGGCACGTAGCTATCAGTCTCTTCTCCAAGCCTTAAAGATTTATGCAGGGTGGAATAGCTCCATATAAGATAATAAGAAAAGCATGCATCAATAGTCCACCCAGGGCACTTTCTCCAGAAATAGTAAATGTGAGCTCAGATCAGTGCAGGCAGAGGTCTGCACTGAGGCTCACTCTTCCTGTCTAGGAGATTGCTCTGCGGAGTGAGCAGATAGAAAAGATCTGCCATGGAACACACTTTTATGAATCTAGTCCCATGTTTTCTCTTTGAACAGGTGCTCGAAAGGTGTTTTTTCATTTAGGTTCAAATAGAATGTCTGAATTGACAGAATTTATTTTCATTTATAATCCTCATTTGACAGGATATTTTCCTTATTTGACTTAAGCCAAACTTTTTGTCCCTCTGGTGTAACTGTGCAATATTGATGTAAAATTGGTTCACATTTTAGAAAGAATGGCTTCAAGCTCACCTATTTTTAGGACACCAAATGAAGACTTCAAATTTAAGATAGATATTGTCATGATTAACAAGGAATCTATGTTCTTTGTGCCTGGTGGTTGTAAAAAATTTTAATAGGAAGATGGAGGAAGAATGGAGTCTGTTTCTTTTGTTCAGCAGCTCTGTAATGGTGAAGCCAGTTGAACTATCTGCCTATTTCTTACTTCTAATTACCATTTTGACTAGGGGAAAGAAGAGAAAACTGGACAAAATTATGGGAATTTTCTGACTCTCTAATTGCTTTTCAAATTATGGCACAGTTGTTTCTTAATAATAAATAATGAATAAGTGGCAATAACAAGCAAGATATACCTTGTGCTGGAATAGATGTGGCATAACTTTGATACTTCATAGTCCAGGAAAAGGCAAGCATCCAGTCTCTCTGGAATTTCCAGCCTTTTGGATCATCTGGCAGAAAGTGCTATATGAGGAGCACAGCTGGGTCTTTTTCTCTCAGGAGAATCAAATGAAATACCCTGGTGTAAGACTCAGCTGGCTGAAAAAAAATGCATGCCCAGAGTTGTCTCCCAGTTGCCTGAAAAATGCCTTTTTTAATCTATCTTGCACTAACTGGAATTAGTTCAGCATTTCAGATTGATTAATAAGTATTTTAATAATATTCAGAACACACATCATTCCCAAAGAAATACAAACATGTCATGAAAATTATCCTTGGCAATATCAGGCAAATAATTTAAGACAAATAATGCTAATTATCTTACAGAGAACACTATGACAAACTACAGTAGTTACCATAATTTCTATATTATTATTGTAACAAGGAATATTTCAAGCTTTCATTGCAGTGATACAGAAATTAAAATGCTTCCTAAAAAGCATTTCAATTTAAAAATTAAACAGAGCATAACTTGGCCTGTTTGTCTGGTTGATGCTTTCTATAGGCACTGGTCTTGCAAATATGTGCATGAGATTTTAACCTGGTGCTGATGTCTGGTACTACTGAAATCTAAGAGTCAGAGAAAAACGCATGGAGGAACCATCTATCTTCGCTTTTTTTTTATTTTAAAATTGGATTAACTTGATCTTCTGTTCCTCTGAAACACTGTGACTGATAGTTTAGTAACATTACAGCACTTGTGTTATTTTGACTGGTAGACATGAAATTTTCATGGGTGATGAGAATTGCATCTAACAAATATGGTATGTAATTGTTGGGGTGTTAATCCAGTTAGTTCAATGATCTAGAGATAGTACTGGCCATACTTCATACTGTAATGATGTACATTACATACTTGGATGACTGTAAAACCTCCAGGCCCCAAACTGTCACTTTTCTGATGTCTTTATCTGGATTTCAATAAGTCATAAATATTCAGTGCCTCGTAGAAAAAATTGATACTTTTATAAAACTAAATTTTCAATTTTGAAATTTTAAATATGGGCTCCAAAGCCTTACATCAGGATTAGGTGGAACAGCCTGGGATAGAAGTAGGTGTTTACCCTCATCTTCTTCCATCTTCTCAGTGCTCTGTGTTCTGGTCAGTTGGAAAGTGTCTAGACAGCTTATTTTGTAGAATGAGTCTCCAGATTCAGGGTCTAATATGCACCTCCACATCTCTTCCTACATTCATAGCATATTCCTGAGACTGGCTAAACATTTTCAAGTGGACTTGGTGTTTGGTTTTTGTCGTTTTTTTTTTTTCCCCTGACAATCTAGTACACTGAAAATGGCAGAGCCTGTGACGAAATTAGCAATGCCAATGAATACTTTCTAAACACAATTTTAATGAAAATTTTAGTTGCTTAATGTTGAAATCTAATTATTGTTTGAAAGAGCAAACTGAAATCAATAGTGTCATCTTATTCTATAAAGGTTTTTAAATTGAAAACATGCACTGAAGTCTAGTATGTGTTTAGGAAATATGTCAGGGAAATCTATGCAGATTTCCCAACTGCAGGTTCTTCTGAAATTTCTGTGCTCAGAGCACATGTTCTCCACTCTGTTTCAGCATTAGGAAAAAGCCACAAACCAGAGTCAGAAAAACTGTGCCATGTAATGTTTGCTTTTGTGAGGCGAAGAGCACTTGAGTTGCATCAGGAGTTGAAGGCTGATGAGGAAACTAGGATACCGTACACAATAATGTATTCATTCTGCATTTGAAATGTAGACAGATTCCTTCATAAATATTAAATCCTCACCTTTGCTTCTCTGTATCATCTTGTATTGAATAGGCCTCAAACTCGATTGCACAACTAAAAATAAACTGCAAGAATGCAGAGGTGGAACAGAGTAAAGAAGGCAACTACCTCTGTAAGCAATAGTTTTGGTCTCAGTATAATTATCCCCTTGGATTGTAATGAAAATTTTCTCCCAATTAGTTTCCTGTATGGACTTCAGGGTTGGATTTTGACTGGAAAGCTTTAGCATTCACTCACTCAAGAGGAGAGCTTTTCCCAGTTGGTAACTCCAAAGTAGTGTGGAAGTTGAAGCTGTCTGTTTCCAGGATACACAGGGGGAAGCAACTAATAGTCTAGCTGGATTCTTCCCTTATATCTTATTCCAAAACACTGTTTTGAAGAGTTTTGATGTTTTTGTTATCTCCATAAAGAGCAGTCTTTTGGTTTTGTCTGGAAACTGTACACATAATTTTTCATCTTTCATCACATTATTTTTTGTTTACCTCAGAAAAGACATTTGATTGTTTATTGAACCATGGAGCTTACCTTTTCTTTTACTTACCCAGTCATATGATGAAGTTGTGAAGGATTTTATCCTGTAGCCCTCTTATTTGGTATTATCTAGCAAAGCAGAAATTATAATAGACTCTCTCATTGAAATGAACTGGTATTTTACTTTATGGAAACATGAACACTTTGAATCAAACTCATCATGAAAATACATCAGGCATGAACTAAGCTTTTCAAACCCTCCCAGGGCTTTTAAGAAAATATGTAAAATAACTTTGTCCTAAACTGAACTTCCTTAGTTTTAATGTGCTTATTCCTCTGAGAACTCCAGTTTTATGGAACATATCTTGATGTAGCCTTTTATTGAAATGGAATAATACTGGGAGATACCTAGGAATATATACGTCTCACTGCAGTCATATCAGCTGCAATATATGGGAATATATTTGAATATTTTCTACATTAACAAACACAAGCTTATTGGTGAGAATATATGGTTAAACATCCTGACATTCACTCTGGAAATATTTGTCTTGTCTATTCATTCCAAGAGAGTATTATTACCACTTTAAAACAGACCATTGGAGATTCAGCTGTGATTATTTCTTTAGACTGGTTTCAGGATTACTGTGTCAGTTTATCTGCCATTTCGTTTCATGATGGAACTGTTTTATATTAAATCTTCAGACTCCCTCTTCCTGCCCAGTTCCTTCCCTTTCAAATATTATTTTTTTTTGTGATATTGCTACAGAATGATCACAAAATCAGAGATTTTTGTGTGTATTTAAGTGTCAGTTTGTTCTGAACACAATATGCTGCCTGTAATAAAAATCCCAAAAGCTTCTGGTCACAGCAAGGCATTGCCTGTTTTGGAGTCAATTGAAGCCTTATGTGCAGTGCAGGGGGAGTGGCTTCTCCATTGTCTTATAAGAGAGACAGGGAGCTGAACATGAGCC
>NW_008659611.1:10387-11224 GCF_000695815.1 Acanthisitta chloris | reverse complement strand
CCCCGCCTAGCCCCGGCAGTTTTGGCTGCTGTTTCCCTCTCTGTCCACCCATCCCCGCGGTGCTTACCCTCATCTTCCCGAGCGCCGAGCACATAGGAATGAGCGGGGGAGGCAGTGCCCGCGGCTGACAGCCCGCCCGGTCACGTCAGTGATGTCTGGGCGGGCGCGGGGATGGTTTAAACGCGGCGCGGGGAGGTGTGAGTGTTGGTTTGGTTTTTTTTCCCCTCGCTGAGGTTTTGTTTCTTTTCTCCAGGCTGGAGTTGTTTGGGTTTTCGTGCTGTTTGAGATGGTTATTTGTTCGTTCCGGGCTGGTCCTATGTCGTGGGGTTGTTGCGTTACGTGTCTTGGGTTGGGTTGGATATTATTAAGAGGGTTTTTTTTACAGAAAGAGTGGTAGAGAGTTGGAATGGGCTGCCCGGGTGTTAGTGTGGAAAATACATAATCACTGGATGCTTTTATTGAAGGGCTCTGGGAATCAGGGGTACGGACAAACCCAAATCTGAGTCCGATAGGGATCTGAGATGGAAACGTTTTTATACTCTTCTTTTACATAATCCTGGTATAAACCTGACAGGAGGTTGGAGTCAGGTGGGGGTTGGTCTCTTCTCCGGCTGCCCGGGTGTTAGTGTGGAAAATACATAATCACTGGATGCTTTTATTGAAGGGCTCTGGGAATCAGGGGTACGGACAAACCCAAATCTGAGTCCGATAGGGATCTGAGATGGAAACGTTTTTATACTCTTCTTTTACATAATCCTGGTATAAACCTGACAGGAGGTTGGAGTCAGGTGGGGGTTGGTCTCTTCTCCCAGGCATCTAGCAGTAGGAGGGCACAGA
>NW_008659611.1:0-10347 GCF_000695815.1 Acanthisitta chloris | reverse complement strand
TTTTTTTTATGGAAAGAGTAATCAGACATTGGACTGGGCTGCTCACGTAGGTGGTGGATTCACCATCCCTGGAGGTTTTCAAGATGAGACTGGATGTGGCACTTAGTGCCATGGTCTAGTAACCACGGTAGGGTTGGACTCTGTGGTCTGTGAGGTCTCTTCCAACCTGGTTGATTCTATGATTCTAGGTCTGATCTTGCTCAGTGAGTGCATCCAGCTGCCCCACAAACTCTCACCTGTACCCAGGAGCAACTGAGGGCTGCCAGCTTTGCAGCCTTCCCCCACATAAACAAATCCTTCCTGTCCTGTTTCTCATTTACCTGACTTGGGGTGGTTTAGTATTTGCCCCACTGTCTCTAGGCATTTGTCAATTTAATTTTTATTATTAAATTTATTTATTTAATTGCTCTGTTTAAATACACAGCAGAGGCCTTCTCTGGTTTCCATGGTGATTAGCATAGGTAAAGCCTATTTGGAAGTAGGCACACAAGTCTGGGTAGGTGGGTATGGCAAATGAATTTGGGAACATGCACATGTAAGGAATAGATCCACATTTGTTCAGTATTTGAGGACAAGCACTGTCATCCATCCTAAATACACAATAGTTTTAGAAGGATATGCAGCTACTCATACTGTTTACTGCTTGGCTACTAAATTTCTTCTTGGTTTCCAAGTCCTAACAGATCTGCTATAGAGTTTCTTTTCCTTATATAAAATGAAGTTTTTCTCTTAAATGACAATTGGAAAAGTCAGAGCTTTTTCTTCCCTGCCAAGTCTGCTTTGCTATCAGTTGCAATCCCATCTCTTAGCTGTGCTCCATGACCTTTAGAGCACACAGGTGCTGTAGCAGATCTGATACCTGTTCACCCTGAGGCTTTCCTCAAATACAGCCCACTGCCAACCTTGGCATCAGGCCAGTAAGTCCCAAGTGACGTGAGCTTTGAATCCGGTAGCCTGACCTGCTGCACTACCGCGTTAGGACATTGGTGTGTAATGCCAAAGGAAGGTGAGGGACAAGCTGAGTCTTGTTCAAACATCTTGAATTTCTTTACAAAAAGTTATGGAAAGCAGGAGGTAGGAATTTGTAGGTTAGCACTGTATTATATGGTAATATTTCTTTCTGAAGGCTATGGACATCTTTTAATAGCTCATCTAGTACTTACAGCTAAGAACAACACCAGCAAACCTGCAAATACCTGTGTATGAAAAACAGCTATCAGATCTCATTCTGTTCCTGTGCTAATCTGTTTTCTCACCTTACTCAAACATTTGTTGAGACTTGTAGAAGCATACATCCATTAATCTTAGCAAAACATACCTAGTTAATTGAGCTGTAGTCACAGATCCAATCTGTTGTAAAAACGATCCCTGATATTTTTGTTTGTTTGGGTTTTGTTGGTTTTTTTGATATCAGAAACTACATCTCTCCTGTCACTGGAACTAGGAGACATAGGAATTTAGAAACATTCTAATAGAATTAAGAAAAACTATACTAGCTAGGTAGGCTCTCTCTTCTCTGAGTCATGTATTCATACTCTGGTGTTTTTCCATACTCCTCCATTCGTAATCCAGCAGAGTCTGTTTAGACTATTTTGTATGTATATGTAAACCACCATGTGTATGTATATTTCTTGTTTATATACATACCTAGGTGTGTGTAAACAAATGTCGGAGTGTGTGTTACAATGCAAGTTCAGGGAAATGTCTTTTATTTCTTTTCTAGGTTACATGATGCTTAGTTTTGGGGGCACTGTATTGTGTGGTCCTGCAATGTTGTTGCAAAGATAGTTTCTATAAGTCAGAGCAGCTGAAGACCTAAATTCAGCTCATATAGAATGTAACAGATACATCGTATTAACCTTTTATTTAATTTCTCTTTCTGTAAAGTGTGGATGATGACCTTTAGCTATCTATGAGTGTCGAAATCTGTCAGTACAGAAACTCTCTAAGGTTTCTATGTTTTCGTAGTTGTGTAAGCTCTGTTCCTCAGCAAATTCCTTGCATTTTGAAGATGTTTCCATTAGGCATTGCCTCATGTTACTGGTGGGTGGACGCTAGAGCAAGTTTAATCAGCAGAGCCTGTACTTGTGTAGCTTGCTTTTGAGGAACACTGCTGCGGTTCAGTTCAGCTGGTCAGAGGAGTATTTTGCTGCATAGTGAGTCAGCAGCAGTCACACCATGACTTTCTCAACATTGAAGGTTGCTTCAGCCTCTCTTGCACGGGTTAAAATCACCCTAACATGTCATGCTATCTTATGATTAATGAACTGGATTGACACTTGCAGTATTTGGGTTCTATTCCTGCTTGTGTTATAGACCTGATGGACAAAACTGTGCCTCAGTATTCATCTGTGGGATGTTGATAAGGATGTTTTCACACTGTTGCATTTCCTTTGTGTGTTTTTATATTTGGACAGTAGGTTTTTGCTTCATTGTGTTTGAATGCAGTCTTCTAGTACAGATACATCTCCTCTGAAGTGGAAATTTGCTGGTCAACAGCTTGGAAAAAATCAGGAATATTTGTGTTTTGGTCTTATTTGTAGAGCTGCACAGATGTTCAAGATTTCCTTGGTGCATACAAATTTGAAGATCTGAAAGCTGTTCTCAAACCACTTTTAGATGAATTTGAAGATTTCTAAATTTCAGAGATTCATGATACAGAATAACTTGATGGCACATTAATAACTTGGCAGCAGATGGGAGTGGGAGAAAAAAGTGTTTCAAATTGTGGTTCTGAACTCAGCAAAGCTTTTTAAGCTTGAAGTGAGGTTGAACATACTAACCATCAGACTGTGCCTTTGTGTCTCGGTGGTTCTGAGCTCAGCAAAGCTTTTTAAGCTTGAAGTGAGGTTGAACATACTAACCATCAGTCTGTAGTTATTATTGACTGTGCCTTTGTGTCTCTCTCTGATCTGGGACATGATGAATCTTTACATATAATAGCCTTGTTAGAGCCAATGGATGTTGTAGCTTGAAAATTTCTGTTTATAAAATGCTTTGCTGAAGATGTCTTGCTCAGCTGTACCCCTTAGGTATCCAGCAATTTTAAGAGCAAACCAAGCAGAAAATACAGGAGCAACTTAAGATGTGGTTCATTGCTATGTCTGTTTTTAGTCCTACCTGAACAGAAAAAATAGTTCTGCAAATTCTGCTCTGTATCTGTGGAGCATAATGTGTTTTCACTGTCAGAAGTTCAGCCCTGTGACACCACTGAGAATAACTCCTTGCTGTGTGAAACAGATTTTTCACTGATGCTCAGTACTATAGCTCCCCCTTGGATTGGGAGGAAAGCTCTTCCCCAGGATTTCAAGAGGACATGGTGCTAATCCCTATTTTTTTGTGCCTCTGCCAAAATAACAGATTTAACGTAATCTGACACTAGTTGCCTATGATACTGGTGTGTGGCTGTTAATTAGCGACTGAGATGTTAATGGTTATTTTGGCACAGTTGCCAAATGAATTTCACTAGTAGTCTGTTTGGTTCTGGGTTTTCATAGATGTTCCAGTCACAGAAATCTAGTTTTTAGAAATTATCTTGCCTTGACAGTTAAGGTACATTCAGTTGGGAAAAATCACTGTAATGTATAATGAATATCTTCATTATATTCTTGGATTGGTTTGAATTGATCAGCCTTGATTTAAAAAGAAAAGCAAATAAAAAGGGGTGATATTCCTACTTGGTATCAATGATCTAGCAAGTGATTTACAGGGGTTTGAGGACCTCAGGTCATTTAAATACACAGAAGAGCTAGTCAGAGAGTGAACTAAAGGAAAAGATCTCAGAAAAAGATGTTGGTTGGACATGTTCTGCCTAAAGGAGCTGCTACAACTTGTCATGCATAAATTAGAATGTGTATGTTTTCTGGAGATGATGGAGCCTTCTCACTGTTTCTGATGCCTTGCTTTTCAAGAAAGAGCACTAAAAACTTTAAAAAGCTGGTTTTAACGTTTGTAAGACAGTTTGCCTATAATATGGAATAACAGAGATATGTTAATGTAATATTCACTCTCTGTTAATTTTATTTAGGGCTTGTTTAAGCTGAATTTTTAAAAGCAACTGATATTGTATTGAATTTAAATTGTGTTCGGGCTTAGGTTCAAGATGAAGGAGCTCTGGACTTATCCTAGCTAGTGTGCCCTTTACTTTCATATTCATGCTTGCTGTGACACCAGCTATTCCAAGAATGTGCCACTGAGCAGAAAGTGAAAATCAATTATGCCAAGAAGGGAGCATGTATTTAAATCAGCAATTTGATGCCCAGGGGAAGAAAAATCTGCATATCTGCTGATATCAATCTTCTTGATATGATATTTTCGTAAATGCACGTGGGTTGCTATTTCTTTTAACCAGCTCAACAGAAAATAAGTTTATTTTTAGTGTTATAAGCTTCAGGGCATCACAGTTAGCAGATCAAAATTGCCAGTTTGACTAGTCAACCTTCTGTTTGCTTTAGCAGAAACTATGACAGTGAGATTGTTAGCATTCCTACAGGTATTTTGGAAGAGTCATTAAGGTTAGTGATGAGATCCATATTTTATTTCCCCCCCTCCAGTTTTAATTCTCTTTGGTTTTAAAAATTTTATTTTTCAGCCGATGGAAAGAAATGCTGGGCTGATGAGCTCATTCGTGGTAATGCACTTTCAGCTGTACTAATGTACATCACATGTTTAATAGAAATGTGTTTGTCTCTGCCTTACCTGAATTACTCCAAGTAATTCAGTTCCTGTACACATCTATTGCTTGGATTCTTTTTGCTGATACTGCCAGGAAGTTCAGCAGCAATTATTATGGGAGGAGTTTGTGTGTTTTAAAGTCTTCTCATTTTGCAGGGCAGATAACAGTTATTGGTTTAATTCTAATGGCTTTTTGTTTGGAATAGAACCAAGATATGATATATGAACAATATCTTGAGCAAAAGACATGAAGAAGTATTGAGAAGATGGTTAAATATGGTGTAATTTTAGCAAGAAATGATCACCAAGTATTCAGAATTAATTAATTTTTAAGAAAGTATTCGGATGAGTAACAAATGGATGAGCTCCCAAGCCTACTTAGAATCATGCACTTAGATGAGACTATCAGCTACAATGTCTTTCAGCATAGTTTGAGCTACTTGAGAAGGACTTGCACTCTCATATCACAAACTGTGAATAAACAATTGTATACTGAATTGATGCTGAGTAGTACAGAACATAGGTTATTGTTGAATATGTATATATGCATATTTATCCTTTCTTATATATCCTAGGACCCAGTCTCAAACTATTCAAGCATAGACTCCTTGAACATGAAACACTAAAATATTATGCCCCTATGTGGTCAAATTTGCACAGGGTTAAGCCAAGGACTAATCTGCAGGTGAACAGCCCCCCTGCTACGTATGCATAAATGCTTAAAGTAAAAAATAAAATAAATTCAGTGAGCTACTTGCATGCTGGTGCGATTAACTGAACAATTACTTCGTTTTGCTGAAGCATCTTGACATAATTAACATGACTGAGCTACTTTGGCCCAACCCTTTGTGACAGTATCTGTGTAAGGACATAAATGTAGGTGCACTACAAATAAAAAATAAAAGTTTAGTGTCTTTTTGGAGCTTCCATTTTCCATGTGGTCTCTACTGATCAAGCTACAGTTCAAATAGTCACTGATGAAAAAACAGTGTGCTCCTTGAATCTGTTTGGCTTTGTCATTTAGGCATTCAGTTGAAAGCTAGCTCTATCCTAGGGTATAAAGTGTCAATAGTTTCTATTTTGGGAGGAGGAGCAACACTTGTATTTTGATGTCAGTAGGATATTATTGATTTTTTAATCCTTTTCTCTGCCTTTTTCATGTTTATTGTGCCAATATTAAAAATCATTTAGGGAGATTGTTTTATTATTTTGCTTTAATTTTACAATTTCTATTCTTTTCCCCTTCTAACCAGAAGAAGAATCAAACACTATAAAACAAATATAGTGAATCCAAGAACTGTGTATGTTTTTATGAGTCGATTTCAGCCCTACTGGTTTGCTCCAGTGGCATGAAACAGATGTCACCTCAGCTAGCAATTTCAAAGGGGATTCCCTAGGCATGAACATGTGGGAAACTTAAAGCTGATACTGCTTCCCCAGGGGAAGCTTGTTCCTTCTGTTGCTCACTTGTGTTCCCCATTAGACTTGGGTCTGCAAAAGCTGTGCGTACAATGGGCAGAGCTTGTTTTAGCTCAGGGCTGGAGACTTCTTTTAAGGTTACCTGTGTTCAGATTTTATTGTTTGGGGTTGTTTCTTTTGGGTCTGTTTGTTTTTTAATTATTATTCTTGTTTGCACAGAGATACCATAGCTCCCTAAAATCAATAGTTGTGTTGGTGAAAGATTTTTTGGAACTAGAGCTCAGAAGTCTGCAATCTGTATAAAAATCAGAAAGTCTTCTGGTGGTTGATGCTATTTTCTCTGTGTTTTCTGCTTTTCTAACTACCTTTCACCTCCAGAGCTAGAGAAGATAGAAATGGATCCAGCTTGTACATATATCTGAAGAGAGAAGCTATAGAGAGATATAGACTGAGTTTGTGAAATGAGACTGAGTCTGTAAGTGGCTTAAGGAAATGTCATGAAGAATTAAGTGGTGTTCAGAAGAGTGGCCTCCACTTGTTCAGGAAAATATAGTCTATTCTGTTATTTAGTTTTCCCTCTGTAAACTTTCAAAACAAACTGGCATCAGTATACATGCAAACTAAAATGTAAAGATTATGCTCATATCTATCTATCTATCTAGATATAGATATATAATATATTACACAACAGTCAAAGTACGTAACAAAACTATTTCAAATATTTGGGATAGTAAGAATGAAAGAATTTTGTTGTTGTGTTTTGTTGGGGTTTTTTAAATTCCTCCTTCTCCCCCTACCTGTGGTGCTTCTGTGTGTCCTGAATTGATACAGTTACGTATTGTTGAGTGAGATTTAAGCTGGTGGTTTAAAAGTAAAAGCTTTCCATGTTGTGGCAGATTTCCTGGGCAGTCTATTCATAAATCCCTTGGCTTTCCTAATTATATGAGGCAGTACTCTTACACTTCTGTAGGATCTGTCTACAGAAAAAGATCTTTAAAGAGCCATTGTTCAAATGGAGCAGTTGGTTCTAGGAAATGTAATTGCAAAGCAAAAGAAGAAAAGCACTGAATATGCTAATGATTTTTATAGATATTTATGTTCTAATGTAACTGAAGTATTGAATTGCCTTAGCATTGCATGATGCAGAAGACAATAATTCATAGTAGCTAGTACATTAATTAACTTCTGTAACAGATGTTCTATGGATTTGTTGAAATGTGTACTTTATTGTTTTGTAGTTCCCAGTGAGCCTGTCGAGTGATACAATTTTTCTTTTTTGCTGCTAAAGCTTGTTTACTGCTACTAAAAATCTAGAGAACATTGGATTGGCTTATGTAATCACTTTCTTTTGGGGGAGGGTGTTTGAAAATATTAGCAAACTGACACTGAAGTTAGTGAAGGAAGGCAACACAAGATTTCAACAAGAGCATCTGTAAATAACTGCATAGAGACCCGTGTACAAATCATGAAGAATCATCTCTGGCCTGTTGCCAGTTACCCTTGTCAAAACTGTTAATAGCAAGGCCCTGAGCCACTGCCTAACTGCCAAGGTTTACTTCACCTTGCCCACGGAACTATGGAGATAACAAAGTAGGTAATGGAAAACAGGTCTCTGATAAAAGTGCAAAAGCCAAAGAAGTAGCATATGTATCTGATCGTTCCTACAGTCTGTACTATCATGATCATCTGAGCTCCAATCTTCTTCACAAAATCCAGAAAGTAAAGTAGAATTTCAGAAATATAAGGCCACGGTGGAATGCCCATTGCAGATGTTTTCTAGAATGTAGCATAGACATCTGAGGAAGAATAGCTTATCCAATGAGAAGCATTACTCCCTGGAAGCTTATAATTCTTTAATAGAAATACTAGATTGTCAAGAAATTGGTAAGCTTTCCAAAATGAATGGAAATGCTTAAGCACCCTTTGAGGATCCAGGCTAGTGTGTTCACCTGCATGTTGACTGATGAACCTTTCAAGATGCATTTTTGGACTTAGTATTGACTCTTAGGCTACTATGATAAATGACAAGGGTTTTGACATGGTTGTTTCTCAAAAAAAAAAAGCCCTCTTAAATAAGTAGAAAAAGTTTCATGAGAAACTGCCTTCTCATTTTATCTTGAAAACATCAGAATTGTATCTGAAAGCAATTTATAATCTGTCACAAAACTCTGTTTTGACATATGCTTTGTTAATTGAACTTCTGAGGATGTGAAATTCCAATGTGTCTGTTTAAGGAAACTGTGTGGCTTTACCTGCTTCACGTACTCACAGCTAAACTAAACTTTCATCTCTATTCTGCTCAGACTTGCTATTTCTACTAAAACCTAATCCATTATTCATAACTGCTTCTAATTTTGGCCTAACGTTGAACTGGAGATAATTGGAATATCTCCAGTTGTTTCATATGTTCACACATCAAAGAGCATCAAGTCAGCAGTTAGCATTGTTCCTCTGGTATATGTGTGTGCATGTTTTAAAGAGTGAGGAAATATTGTTTTGCTAGTGATATTGGGACATTTGCCATTCTTCTTTCAAAAATAAATGATAAATTCATGATCTTACAAGAAGGGGTGCCACAGCTTATCATATCCAATGCTGCAGTTCTGAGTGTTAGTACAAAACTTGTTAGAGGTGACAGAACTCATATAAGTGACTTGAGTAGGTTTTAGATAAAGCCCCAAGTAAAGGTTGATTTTCAGTGTTACTTAATCCTTCCTTTCCCTTTGGTCCTGCAAGACTATTATTTAGAAATCATCAACACTTCCAGGTATTCTAGGCATCCTTTATTTGGTGTACTTATACCTGTTTCATCCTTTTCCCCTCCAAACTCAACTCCAACTCAGGTGAAACTGGTAAGGAAGTGAAAATCAGAAGACGCTTGTTCCAGTAGTGGGATTTGCTAGGTAATTTTGAGTACTCCTTGGGAGGATGCAGTGTGCATGGTCTTGCTGTGCTATGCCTTTTGATGCATAGCAAGTTCATGGCTTCAAATGACACCTGTTGTGACACCTTAGCGACCTAAGCCACTGAAAATGTAGTGGTTTCTGCAGGAATAATAGATATGCTGAGTATGTGAGACTGTGATGATGTTGAGGAGAATGGGGTTAAAGATTGCAGTTTGAATTGCTTGGCATTGCTGCTGGTTTGAGTCTGATCACATCAAATGAAGAAAGCTTCCAGAGGCTTGAGTACCTCGTGTACTAAACCCCTGTTTGAAATTTTTCAAATACCCCATAGTAACTACAGTGGTTTTAAACCTTCATGGAACCTCAAAAATGTGTCAGTGCCCACTTCTCCCTGCAAGCTAGATGCAGTTACAAGCACCCTCTCACAAGCATGTGCTTACAGATATTTGCAATATATGAAATGATGAAAACTGCTTTTCAGAGATTAGCATCTTAAACACCAAAGTGCTTTACTATGTCATTTAAAATAAGCCATATTGTATTTTTCTGCAATCACAAGACACTATTTTCATTACTGAATTTTTGTTACTATTTTTCCTTATTTTTCATTCTGTATTTGTATCACTACAGTTGACTTTCAAAGTCAGATTCTGCATGTGTACTCTGTTTTAAGTGCAGATAAAAATTGTCACATCAACATGCCAGCAAGAGTAAAAATTTAAAGATTTTGCTATTTTTTTCTTAAAGCCTGGTATCCTATCTCTCTCAAAGTCACTCTTAATAGTCTACATACCTAGGAGCTCCACTGAATCACGAGCAAAGCACTCCAAATGTTACAGCAGTGTAGTTACTTCCCAGGTCAATACACATAGGTAGTACTTAGATTTATCTTGAAGTTGCACATTCAGTTTCCTACCAAGATCTCTGCTCAGTGTAGTAGATAACCGAAGTTATTACAAACTGGAAATCATTGATATACCTTCCTTGGCAACAGATGAATACTAGCAAAATACAGTTTGAACTGGATTTAAATATCTACAGACAAGAGCAAGATTAGTACCTATAACTGAAAATCTATAATTTTATAAATAGGTGACAGTTCTTTTCTGCATTTTTCATGTTTTCTTTTCATATTGTTGCCTAATAAATAGTGGAAGATGCTGGTTAAAAAACCCAATAAATTTCTCCCTCACAAAGAATGATTTATACCATGCCAGCTGGGCCATCAGGTAGTTTACTCAAAAGTAACCTACTTATTTTTAGAAAGTTATTAGGTGTCTTGCTTTATTCATTTTTTAGTCCTTTGTTTCATATTTTGACAAAAAAATCATAGAATCAACTGGGTTGG
>NW_008659610.1:0-23714 GCF_000695815.1 Acanthisitta chloris | reverse complement strand
GGGCTCGCTGCCTGCGCTCTCCTCCACTGCACTCCTGTGCACTCCTGTACACTCCTCCTGTTCTCTCGTCCTGTACCCTCCTCCTGTGCACTCCTGGACACTCTTCCCGGACACTCCTCCCTGTTCCCTCTCTCCTCCCCGTTCCCACTCTCCCGTGCTTAATTCCGCATTCTCGAGCCGTGTGTTCATCGCCCCCCGACGCGGGTGGTGTTAGGTTTCGTGTTGGCAGCCAAACGCCTAAGCAGAAATGCCTTTCCAAACGTCAGTGCTTCGGTTTGGCCGTGCAGTCTGTTTGCTGTCAGGGAGCACCGTCCTCTTGTGAAAACAGCGGGTGAAATGATTTGCTTTGAAACTCCAGCTAAAGAATACTTAAAACTGAACAAAAGCCAAGCTCTAACAGTTACCAGAGTACTAACATTCCCAGACAGGGGTTTTGTGCAGGAATGGGCTGAGCTGGCTGGTGACACTTGCTGATTTTGGTGGCAGGTAAGGAGTCAACAGGGCTCACAAGGTTTCCTCGAGTCAGGTGCTGTGTTCCCCTGCTCTGAGCCTCCCCTGCAGCCTCATTATCTTTGCCACTGGATTGTCAAAACTATTTGAAAAACTCTCTGATGAAGGAGACCATAATACCACAGTCACTGGTAACCCACAGATGTAAAACAGCCTCTCTCAGAGCCCGGTTACAGTTTCCTTCCATTTAGGTATTAACCCATAGAGTTCTTACAGATAATGAAACTTGAGCCATTCTTAAGCCATCTTGTTTTTCCTCTGCTATTTTAAGATAACCTTCCTCTGTCCTCCCCCTTCCAAACATCTCTGAGAAACAGGTTTATTAATTTAGGATGCTGCTGTTTCCTATACATAGAGGAAAGTCGTGTTAGTGCACATAGATGAGAGTGGAAGTGAGCTGACTTCACAGGGGTGAGTTCAAATACACATATTCAACCTTTTAAACAGCAGTTGCAGGGTTCATGAAACACTTCAGGTTCTTCTGTGGGAGTACAGGACCCTGAGAATTCAGGAGCACAATTCATTTGAGGTTTTTTTTTGTTTGGGTTTAAAAAGAGATTGCATGTTCTTGTTATTTCCTATTCCCTTGCTGACTGGAATGCAGACAAACTTCAAGAAAATAAAAGACTTCTCAGGGAATGCTTTGGGCCTTTAAAACAGGCTTTGCAGTGGATTCTTCCTCCATGAGGCACAAATGCAGATTTGATTAATTTCCAGATGTGTATTCCTGATCCCAGTTAACATCCTGACTGATGTTAATTGTGTGGTTTTTCTTGGATAGACTGTGTCACAATAATCTATCCATAAGAACCAAATCCATAGGTAAGGTTGGGTCTGCATAGTTATAGCTGGAAATGTCACATGCATACAAATATCTGAGAAGTTCTGAAGGGTTGCAAAGCATCACATTGGTTTAATTTTAAGGTAGAGACCTTCATGATAAGGGAAAACTGTTGTAAAGATCATGTACCTGTAAAGAGCATTTTGATCTTAGCAAATCCAAAGCTTAGTTCCACAAAATCCTTCTATTTTGCTGCCCAAATCCTGGACATGAGTTTTGGGACTCTCTAAATGACAGTTTTAGCAGTGAAGGAAAAGACACCCCAACAACCCTTCTGGTTCTCCTCTAGCTGAACAACCTTTTTTCGCTTTTTTAAACATTGCGGCCTTGAACACGATGACAGAAAAATCTTGATGCTTATTTAGCAAAAGTTAATAATTAATTGAGTGCAATAAATAGGGACTGACTGTTTTTATCAGTCTGAGAGCAGAGCACTCCAGCCTTGCTCCAGCTGAGTAGTCTGCATTGTACCAAGGAGCTGTTCAGAGCAGTGTCCTTACAAGAAACTGGGCTCAGAGGTGTGAAGTGCCTTATTTATAACTGAGCTAAATGGAATGGAAGTAAAACTAGGCCTTGAAAAGTGATTATGAGTGTTCCTGTGGTTAAATATTGCATTGCAGCAATTTAAAGCTGTTACAAAACCCAGAAGGGAATATTTTGGATCTCTGTGTAAAATTCCCCCCCAAACTCCTATTTGACCACTGACATCTCATTGACACCTCTTTAGTGGGGCATTGATATGCTGCCACCCTTGGTTTCCTGATTAATTCAGACTGACTTTTCACAAAATTCTTTGCAGCTGAAGGACCTGTATTTTGTTCTGGCCATGATTTAAAGGAACTGTCAAGTGAAGATGATGTGAAGCATCATTCCCAAGTATTTGAATTATGTGCAGAGGTGAGCAGTTCTTCTTGAGTGCCTCTGCTTTTGCCTGGTATTAAGAGCAAACATGGGTTTAAGGAGGGACAGCATTGCTGTCTGCTTGCTAAAGCACTGGCTGGTTCTCCAGATTCCTTGCTTTTTTGCTGCTCCACTATTTTAATATGGAAATTATGTTTTCCCTGGATTTGTCTACATGCAAATCAAAGGGCTAGAATGCCAACGAGCCTGTCTGACAATGGGCACAGTCACGGTGTGTTCCTTAGTTTAGCCAATGTTCTTTGCAGCTGAGCTAAGGTCCAACAGTTTGGGCATTTTCTGGTCAGTAGAGAGAGGAAGGTACTTTTGAGGGCTTGCAAAACAGGATCATGTCTTACATAATTTCCATACTGACCACTTTGTTTCGTGCATGCAGGTTATGACTTTAATCCAGAAACTTCCAGTGCCAGTGATTGCCAAAGTAAATGGCTTGGCTACAGCAGCAGGCTGTCAGCTGGTGGCAAGCTGTGACATCGCGGTGGCAAGTGAGAAATCTCAATTTGCTACTCCTGGAGTAAACATTGGGCTATTTTGCTCCACACCAGCTGTGGCCTTGGGCAGATCTCTTCCAAGAAAGGTAGGCCTCCTTCTCAGATAATCCTTGCAATTTTGCAAGAAGTAGGTGCCCATGTTAGGAGTTTTAGTTCCATTGCTTGAACTTTATTTTTCTGCAGTACATCATCCAAAAGAACATTGCAAAAGGCATCTCCATAACTTGGACTGGGAAAAATTATGAAGGGATGAACTCTGTTTAGGGAAAGCAGTTTCCTACTGATGTGATTCCAACCAGCATGAGCTCATACCAGCAGCTCAGTGATCCCTTTCCTTTCCAACAGACAGCTCTGTGCTTCAGCCAGTGATGTTCTTCCCTGAGGAGGAAACCCCTGCAAGTTCAGGATAACAATCCCATTGAGGCATCAATTCTTGCCAGGCAGTGACATTTCACTGCCAGCAGGATCTGGCTGGCTGTGGATCAAGATGCTTTAAATAGCATCTAAAAACCCTCCTATACTGTCTTCCTGTTTTATGTCCTACTGATTGTGGCTGCACATCTCTCACTGCATAAAAAATAGTACAATCTGTAAAGCTTCCGTAACTGAGAATAGATATTTTAAGTTCTGCTCCAGCTGGATTCATGCAGACAGACTCTCCAAGCCCAGCAGGGCTCTGCTGAGATGCAGTGACTGAGCTGCAGAAGTCCTATTGCTGGATAAGAGCTTCAGCTTGAAATTTCCCATCTGTAAGGCCATCCTTACATCCTCAAATATACTCTGTGGGGTTTTTTTTCCCAAGTCTGCTACAGTGTACAGCTGTAACTGTTCCTGAATTAGTATTTCTGAGGTGTATGATCACCTTTTAAAAATGTGTGGGATATACTTTTCTTTGTGCCACTTCACAAAGTAGCAATTTTTCTCAAAAAACATTCCCCACATGTCCCAGGATTGCTGATTTTACCTTTTAACAAACTAAATGTTTCCATGAATTGTGGCTACCAAAGCAAAGATACTAATGAGGATAATTAGCTTTTATGATTCAGGCATTGGTCAGTTGCATCAAGAGTAATGGGGAAAAAATCCTGATTGAGATATGACATTGAATAGGCACTGAGTATTTGGCGGATTTTGTCATTTGAAACCTCAGGTACAAGATGCTGGAAGCAGCAGGAGGCTGAAATAGATGTGGCTATAAGGACATATTTAAAACCACCCATACCAAACTTAAAACTAAGGCAGGTGTTTTCAAAAACTGCACATTGATGTAATAACTCTGTATTTATTATTATATGCTCAGCTTAAAATACAAAGTTCAGTTATTTGGCATTGTAGATGATCCATATCTCAATTCCTACAGCAATCCCTAGAGATTGTGTGATTTTTCAGAGAAAGCCAGAGGTGTCAGCTAGGACAGCTGGAATCAGTGGGCAACTTTGAAGAGAGACCAGCTTCAGACCCAGTTCTTCTCTTTGCTGAGACCTCTTAACACACCCGTGGCCGTTTAAGAGGCCAAAAGATTTGAATCTCATGTTTGTCAAAAAAGTAACTTGTACATCATAGAATCAACCAGGTTGGAAAGGACCTCCAAGATCACCAAGTCCAGCCCTACTGTGGTTACTAGACCATGGCACTAAGTGCCACATCCAGTCTCATCTTAAAAACCTCCAGGGATGGTGAATCCACCACCTCCCTGGGCAGCACATTCCAATGCCTGAGCACTCTCTCCATAAAAAAAAAAATCTCTTCCTAATAGCTAACCTAAACCTTTTTCCTTGTTCAGGTGGCATTAGAGATGCTTTTCACAGGTCAACCTATTTCAGCCCAAGAAGCATTAATTCACGGGCTCGTCAGCAAGGTGGTGCCAGAAGACAAACTGGATGAAGAGACCATGAAAATCTCTCAGAAGATATGCGAAAGCAGCAAGTCTGTCCTGGCCTTGGGGAAAGCCACTTTTTACAGACAGATAACCCAGGACCTCGACACTGCTTACAAAATAACTGCTCAGGTCATGGTAGACAATTTGACTTTGAGAGATGGGCAGGAGGGTATCGAAGCCTTTATTCAGAAGCGTAAGCCTGTCTGGTCACACTCTCAGGAGCAGAAGAAATGAGTCTTGTCTCTAAGCTAACCTTAGCTGTGCTTTATGTTTCTTCACGCAGTTGCCTTTGGGAACTCTATTTTTGTTCTTACTCAAAGTTCTCTTCTCACATATGCCAGACACAATAAACTTATTCTTAATATGCAATAAATGTTAAGAAAAATAAAAGAAAATGGCTTTTCTCAGCAATGAATTTAATCTGTGGTTTTAGAAGGAACTCCGTGCTGCAAAAATCAGTTTAATATGTCCCAGGTTGCTTAGGGAATCAGAGAGACTGAGAGAGAGCTCAGATCACCCTGTTCAGTGCCTGTCCCCGTAGTTCTGGATGAGAATTTCCACTTATTGTTACTAATAAACAATTAAAGGGCTTGGGCACATTCCAGAGATGATGGTAGGACATATCCTAATGGATTCCAGGCCTGTTTGGGTGTTACAGACAGAAGCCAGTAATGGTCATCCATTGGTCCCTATGAACTCATCTGCTTGTGAATTGGTTCTATGACCAGTTTGTCTCCCCCAGCAAATCCTGGTTTTCCACCATCAGTTCAAGCAGTTGTTCCAGCTCTAGAGAATTTTGCTGATGACTCCAAGGAGGCTGAGCATGACTTGGGGGTGAAAGCCGCCACCCGTGGGCTTCAGCAGAGATTCTCACCCAGCAGTGTCTTGACCCAGCTGTAATTTTCAAGGCTGTATGTCTTCAGATTATCACAGAACCTGAGATGTGTTAGTTGCAAAGTCCGTCCTTGTGTGCACAGCTGTGCTTTTCCAGCACTGGAGCAGTTCAGCCATGGATTTATGGACGTGACAACCTCTGACAACAGGAATTCAGCTGCTCCTCTGGGTAATCTGTTACAGCATTTTGCAACCCTCCTGGTGAAATATTTTTTCTTAATGTCCAATCTGAGCCTTGAAGCAGCATTTTGTGGCCATTGCCCCTTGTTACATTACCTGACTTTATTGAGAAACTTCATTATTTGTGTAACACTCTTCAAGCAGTCACGAGCTGGAGTTAGACCACACTTAGACTCCTCTGTGCCAGACTGAACTAGCCCTGCTTCCTCCACTCTCCTTGAGGGTCACATTCTCTAGGTAACCAGCTTGTCAGGCCTCCACAGGACCAGTTCCTGTTTCTCTACATCCCTTTTGTGCTGGTTGTGCCAAAAATGGACTCTGTTCTAAATATGGCCTCAGCAGTGCTGAGCAGAGGAGAGCAAAATATGCCCTCCACGTGCTGCTCACTGTCAGTCAGTCCTGCTCAGTGTGCATTTTGTCTGATCTGTGATGAGAGTGCACTAATGGCTTGGATTCAGCCAGGCATCCACAGTGAGCCCAGTTCCAGCAGGAACTCCTCACCTCTACTGGTGCTGGGGTTGTTCTTCCCAGCTGAAGAGACTTGCATTTCTCCTTGGATTATGCTTTTTTTTTAATTGAAGCCAGGCCATTCTGTGTGTCTATTGCCCCAATTTCACATCATCTGCAGATTTGCTGAGGACTTGTTATTGATGATGATACTGAATGACATGAGCCTCAGTATCAATCCATGGTGATCAACATGGGATGGCCTTTCAGCAAAGACATTCTTTCTGAAGTTCCACACAGCCAAATCATGAAGACTCATCTATCTCATCCTTAAATAGACATCTAAGCGAGACCAGGTGAATCACTGTATAGATGGGCCTTTTTTTCTTTGTTCCCAGTAAAAGCAGCCTAAAGAGCTTAGTGCAGATTTAGATGTCTTCAGTCAGAACAGATGAGTCCTACCTACTGCTACTGGAACTCCAAATGTGGAAGTATGACTCAAGAAGGATTTTTTAAAGGTATGTTTGGCCCTGTGTCCTTGGTTTCCTGTCTGTATGAGTGTTAGCTCATTCCCCAGTTTTCCTCTGGAGTGAATCAGATACCCAATAAAGTCCTGGGACAGTCCTTTTCCATCTACAGACCATACTCAGGTTGAAAAGAAAGAAATTTTCAGTTCTGCTGCAATGTGTTATTTGAGGAATGGAAACTTAAACTTGAATTCAGCATTAAACATAGTTTGTTTCTATAGGAATGTGAAAAATGTGCATCATTGGCAGTAGTTGTTTCAAAAATATAAACTTTTATAGCTACCACTGGGAAAGATGGTTAAGTTTTATATAAATTCATGTAGTTTATATAGGTTAGGAACTGTTATGAGCAATTAAGAGATAGAAGAGTTAAATCTGAAGCCCAATAACCTTCGTCATGTCCTCTGTAATGCAGTAAGATGCTGCACTTAGACTCTGTTCCCACACACCGCTCTAAAAGCATCAGGAAAGAGCAAATTGTTTTTAAAAATATTTATATTTAATGGCTATCTTGCAACTACTCAGCAAATCTCAACTGGCTCTTTTGTTCCAGGCTTTTAGAAATAAGTACATTATCTGATTTTTGCAGAACAGTGCTCCTTCCAGCTAACTGCAGTAATAAAATGGTTTCACTGGACATCTTTAAGCATAAGTGAGGGTTTAGATGAGCACATTTCTTTCAGATATTTAGAAATTCTTCTTGTGTAATTGCCATCTACACCAGACAGGGTTTGGCATTATTGTTATTAACTCCTGCTTGCAATTTTTTAAGGGAAAAAAATGAATTTTACAGAATAATTATTTCATTTGAAAGTTATACTGCAATGGAATCAAATTATTGCTGTGCATGGATTCACTGAATTTGAATGGTCTCATAGGACACTAATATTCCAAAGGTGTCTCAGCACTTCTCACTCTGAGTGGACTGGTGTTAATGGATGTGGTAAGTAAGATTAAGATCACATATACTTGAGCAAGACAAAGTGGTCACGAGAAGGGAAGTTTACTCTCAAAAATGGTGTTCTGGTTGTTTATGTGATGGACAAATAGTAGAACTCTTCCCTTATCCTGGGCTTTCTCTTTAAATGACCAAAGAGCATAATGCCTTGAGCTCCTTCCCAGTTCAAATCCATGGAAGCTGAGGAAGCACAGTGCTCTGGATGACTGAGTTCAGATCCTTAAGAACACCTCTTTTTAAGGCTCACAGTATTTTTCAGTCTGATTCACAGGTAGGACAAATGTTTGCCTTGTTCTTTCAGATCTTGAAAATAAAATAATATTTATGTTTTAACTCACTTTTCACAGTATTTGTACTATTTTGTGTAATAAAGTAATTATGTAATTATAAAATCATAGATTCATCATAGAATGGTTTGGGCTGGAAGGAGCCTTAAAGCTCATCTAGTTCCAATCCCCTGCCATGGGCAGGGGGACCTTCCCCTAGATCAGGTTGCTCCAAGCCCCATCCAGCCTGGCCTGGAACACTCCCAGGGATGGGGCAGCCACAGCTTCTCTGGGCAACCTGTGCCAGTGCCTCATCACCCTCACAGGAAAGAATTTCATCCAAATATCTAATCTATCCAGTCTTTCTGTTTAAAACCATTCCCCCTTTCCCTGTCACTCCATGCCCTTTCAATTAGTAATCATCAATTCCAGAAATTATAGCATCCAGAGGAACATTTCCCTCTTGCTTGAACCACTAGACAGGAAGGCTTCAGAAGGTTTTATAACATTCCTGCAGTGGCCCCTGAAGACTGACAAAACAACTTAATTTTTCATTTCTGACTTGCATGGGATTTTTATTTTTGCCCACATCTGTCTTTATTGTTTAATTTAATGGATTTACAGGCTATTCCTGGGAAACAGTGCTGTTCCAGAATTGTTAATTAAGTTCTATAGCCAAGAAACAGCAAAGCAAATGATAGATTGGGAGCCTTACCACTGTGGTTATCTGCTGCCTGAGGGAAGAGTTTGTCCCAAAATAGCAAGGAGTCTATCCCTTGTCACCCCATCCATTTTTATTAAAGAACCTCTCTGCAGTGATGTCTGCCAGGTAATTAGCCTAGTTTCAAGTGACCCTAATAGCATGTGGCACACACTCAGCCTTCTCTGGAAGCTAAGTACAACTCCATCTGCACACATCCTCTAGGATGCAGTTTATCCCTGGAAATGACTGACTGGGTCATGTTTTCTATTCATATGCACAGGAACAGCTGGAACGGAAACCTGTCAAGGAAATGGAAGCAAGGAATCACCAGTATGAATGGAATGAGCTACCTCAGAGTCCATGGAGGCCTTAGAAGAATGGCTTTGAGCCTTTACGTGGAAATTTTAGAAAAGATATACAGGCAAAATGTGGAGGATATAATCATACCACCTGTGGTGTAGCTTCAGGCTTACGTCACAAACAAGGCAAACAAGAAGCTGGGGAGCAGTGATAGCCAGAGTAACACTTGGACAAGATAGCTCCTAATTCATGGGCCAGGCAACCAGCTGCCTCACCACATCATTTGGGGGATATATGCTGAAGATGGAGTTAAACAGAGGACTGGGGCAAGGTATTTATATCCTCTGTGTTCCATAGAGCCAAAGAACAGTTTATATAAGTTTTTCCATAAACTTCATGCCATTTCCTTAAGGCCACCCAACTCAGCATTCAGCAGCTTCGGTAAGAATTAGTTTTGCCTTGGTTTGAAGTAACCTCCTGGAGATGTGGAGGAGAGAGCTTGCAAATATGTACTACAAAGGCTTAAAAAGCTGGACATAGTTAACATTAAAAAAACATGACTACCTCATTGGCACAAGTCAGCATCAGAGTTTTTACTGTCTAGCTCATGATTTCTGAGCATTTGGATGGCAACACTGTGTCCTTCACAGAATTGCCTCTGGGTAATTCTGGTACTGTCATTCCTGTACTGCAGATGGGGAAATTGAGGCCAAGTGTGCTGTGCCCAGGGTCTCTCGGTGAGCCCGTGGCACCGTAACTGTGGCACTCAGACTGCTGACACCTGCTCCTTGTATTTCTTCAGCGACAAAGTTTTTGGTAAGATCAGCAGAAATGCAGGAGACTGTGTGCCCTGAAGAGACTGATAAGACTTCTGAACAGGAATTATGAGCCACTGCATCAAAGGCCTCTTGCCTGACATTTATTGGCTTTGTGATGAATGTTGGGGTAATTCCACTGTCAACAGTTTCTCATTAGGAGCCTGGCAATGTACTTTCTGACCATTATCTTGCTCAATATCACATTGGATTGCTACAAAGAGCAGGGATTTTATGTAAAACTCATCTATCTCTGTAGCTGCAAACTTTTCTAATAACTCTGCATTTAAATAATCGCATGGAAATGCTGGTTGCCTTCTCTAAGCAATCAGGAGAATGGACAAATGGTTAAATTTCCATGAAGACCTAAAGCTATGGGACAAATCTCATACTGCAATGAGTAGGATTCATTTGTCTTGATTTCACTGGTATTGCACCTCACTTAGACTAATTCTGAATTTAGCCACTGAATAATGCATCCCCATCCTGGTTTACACTTGCAAAGGAAGGAAAAAACCATCACAGCTGTACCTTTCTCACTCTCCATTGTATGAGGTACCATCTCCTGGCTGCTTGTTGTCAGTATTGGGAATTATTTTTCTCAAATCCATAGCTTTTCTACTAAGAAAATAGTAGAAATGTACCCCTAATACTATTGTGCATTTGGAAAGGGGAAAATAATTCATCCAACTTTGATGTGGCCAACTGTAGTAATTAGAACATTAGTACTTATTTTAAATATTTGTATCCTGGAGTCATGATAATGAGAGTGCCACAGGGTTATTGTATATTTTATTGATCATGCTTATTATAGAGGAAAAAATTTGGAAAAAAAACTTGGCTGATAAAATAACAAATTGAATTTGTACTACTAAAATTTAAGTCAGATCCATGGGTTTGATTCATGACTATTCTTTGTAGCTACTTAATACAAGATACTTTAAATTTTCCCTCCTAGAGTAGGACAGTGTTTTCAGCCTGCCAAAACCAAAACTTGTAACACTGTGGAGTTAACTGCAGATAAACATTCCTGTAGCCTAGGTAAAAACACAACCAATTCTTTAAACTAACTTTTATAGCAGTGCAAGTTAACCTGTTGGATTTAACATGGATATAGGCATTGATCTCACCCACTGATTCTGCTGAAGGAACATTCCCACCTGGAAAGGCAAAACAGGTATGGATGGCAATGTCTGAGACTATCTGCAGCTTGGCTCGTTTGAGCCTTGTGTCAGAGAGGTCTGATGCAATGGGCCATGCCTGGGGGAGCAGAAGCTCCAGCCATAGCCTGATTTCTGAAGGAGCTTTTAAGGACAAACTCACTGCAGTAAGAGGATGTTTACATTCAGGCTGCCTCAGCTGCTGATGACAGAGAAGGTGTTAGGTCTTTCCAAGTGGCACTCAGGTTTTATTCCAGACCTGTCCTCCTATAAACAATTACAGTGGATGAAATCATGTTTGGAAAGATGAGTGATGCTTTCCCTGTCAACTCTGCCCTGTCAGCATCAAGGAGAATGTGATATATACCTGCTTTGGTCTTCTCCACTTCCTGGCCCAAAATCATTCTCAGGGTAGACACTGATTGATGCTTCTGGAAAGAAACAATAAAGAATTAGTAAAACATATATAGGACATGGGGGAAAGGATAAAGCAAATGAGCGCATGAAGTCATTCTCCTAATGTAGTCTTCAGTCTAGATATTTTGTTTCTTGTGCCTGTTTAATGCAATATACCCTTTATGCCATTAAAACTTTATCATCTGTTGTTTAAGAGAGTTGATCCTACAACAAAAATCCCTACTATGAGTGTTAGGATATGGTATAAATATAGACATAGTGAATACTTGTGAGTTAAGCTCCTTCTCTCTCAACACATCTCTAGATTAGGTTATAAATATTTTAAATTAGTGTGCTTTTTCTTGGTATTGTTTGTTTGCTTTTTGGTTTGGTTTTGAGTCCTTAGTATGAAGTCAGAAGTCTTCTTCTATTTTTTTCTCTCCCTCCTTGGGGGTTAATGTTTTATTTTTTTTAATGAATGCTGAGGTTCATCTCTAAGTACACAAATCAGCAAAGCTTTACAAAGCACCATGTGTCACATTTTAACAACTGGTAGCACTGCCATAAATACTGGTGTGGGGGAAAGCATCAGGTTTTCATGCAAAACGTGTAAGGAGTGGAAGAGATGTAACAGATGAAAGAGTAGAGTAATGAGAGGATGTGGCTCTCTGAAAGAAGCCCCTGGAGGAGAAACGCTGAGGTGCTCTCCAGAGTACCCACACAAGGACTGAAAAACTGACCTAGTTCACCCCTTTTTCATTGGGACCAGCAAGAATATTCATGCAAGGATGATCAGCCCCTTTTATTCATTAGCCTGAGAGTATTACTAATTATCAATACTTTTACTACTTATTCTTGTTGCTATAATTCTTGCTATAATCTATGTAATACAGTGACGTTCAGGAATATAGATTGTGATGTTTCCTTGCCATAGGTGACCTTGGAAACTGGTCTTAATAGCTGAAATCAGATGAATAGCATTTGTCTGGAGCAAGAGAAAACTTTTATCCTTTTACATAGACTGTGAAAACACACTTAGTCCTTATCATATACCCAGCACGGTAAAATGGAAGTTGTCAAAGTTCACAGTCCTTTCTCTACACTGTCTGTGGCTATTCCTGTAAGATTTTAGTCTCTTTCCTTGTGAGCATTTATTAAGAGCAGACAAACCATGAATATTTCCATAGACAGCCTGAAATCTTTATGAGGCACTGGATGGTTGAAATGCAGTACCAATTTATTCAGCACTCACAATGACCAAACTTGCATAATCCAAATAGAGAATTTACCACATGAAAAGTCCTGGTAAAGAGCTCAGTGGCAGTTCATAGGTGAAAAAAAAATCTCTGTTAAAATGCCCTAGACCTTTCTGTCCCATTCATCACTACAATATTTAAATACATTCCTATAGCCATTTGTTAGATAATTCTGAAATGTAAATAAGAGGAAAAAGTATTTTAAAGCCCTGGACAAAAAAACCCAAAAAATCAAAACAACATCAAAACAAACTAAACAAACCTACAAAAAAACCCCACTGATTCACTTCTTGGCTTTCTCACAAAACCCCCCTGTGACCTTGGGCAAGCTGACAGAGGCAGAAAAGAAACATGACTGTCCAGTCCAACCTCCTGTTTATCATAGGTCATTGCTTCCTGGCCTGCTTTACCCTCTAAACAGCATTTGAATTGCAGCTTTGGTTGAGCTAAGGAGTTACCTAACCTTGTGAAGAAAAAAATGTAAAAGAAAAAAAGAAGATGCCAATAGTGTGATCCATTCTCCTTGCAGTCAGAACCTGTGGGTTATTTCTGCTTTGAATCAATCTGATTTCCAGGCAGGGTACCAGAGCTGCCTTTTTGTGGGCTCAGCTAGACCTTTCAGTGCCTCGGTGGCCTATGTGTAAAATGGGGCTGATCATTCTTTTTTTTTTTCCCACTATGCTTTATCTGTGTTGCCTCTGTACACCACAAGCTCTCCAGGAGAACATGTGTTCTCACTCTGTGTACAGTCCATGACTTCCACAGCAGCTGCACTGGACTTGTCTGTGATGTGAGATGATTGATATGTAAGTGACTGATATGTAGCATCTAAGTGACCACAGTGAGAAAGAATATTAAAAATCCAGCAATAAACCCAAAAAATCTCTGTCTGAGGGAGGTTCCTTCAGTTTACTGGAGATGCTCAGAATTCCTTGTGTGGTGTACGACAGAGACTTGATTCGGAGGTGACAGCACTCTACAGCAAACTGTCAGCAGAGGGCAATGACAGCTCACAGCTTGAAGCAGCTCCAGGGTAAGGTGTCAGGCCGGTTCTGCCAGCCTTGCTTTTCTACTTGACTGCTTCCAGGGAATGAGCCGCTGGTTTACTCGGGCAGCTCTCGAACAGCAGGTGGGAAGAAGTATCCCTGGAAGTCCCATAAGTCAGGAGCCTGAACTCTCTTCTCCCACTTTCCCTGCAGCCCCTGCCTTTGCATCCTCACTGATTTCACTGGGGGACCAGTTGCAAACCGATTCAAGACAGACAACTTGGTACCAAATTGCAGGAGGGTCTTTGGAAGCAAGAGGAGACTCTGTTCTGCCTTAAGAATGCACCCATGAGAAATACAGCTGGGTTGGGGGACCCTGACCATTCAGCAGAGCACAGTTTGGGAAAGCCTGGATGTTCTGGCTTTCCTGGGGAGTCTTAATATTAGAGCCAAATGAGTCTGTGGAGATTGGTAAGAGGTTCTGGAGGGAACAAGTAATTCGGAAATACTTTCAAGGAGACTGGATCAGAAAGCCAGGCAGAAGAGGTGAGCAGTGTGATTCTCGTGCCTCAGGAGTAGGCATCAAACCAGCCAGAGTTTAGCTAGCCAGGATCTGTGTCGCCCCTTCCACCCTCCTTAACATGTGAACTAAGTGGCACCATCTCTTGATGACTTAGTTTCCCCACCTGTAAAGGAAGTTCTAAAGTTCTGTGTGACACACTAAAAGCAGCGAATGATAAAAACTAATCAACTGTGCTACTCACAGCTTGGCGATGAACTAATGTACTTGTCACTGCTGGTTCAGAGTCTGCTGGGCAGAAAAAAAACTGCTGAAGGTGTTAGTCCAGATGGACTGTAAATGCCAAGGCCCAGCAGGAGCTGTTGAAAAGTAAAAACATTCTCTCCAGTACCTCTCCCAGCAGGAACAATATTCCAATTGTAATGCAGATATCCTGCCGAGTCATTCCATCCCTCAGGGCAGGTGAACACTTTGCAGGAGTCTGCAAAGGTAATCATTAGACTATTGTAAATATGAAAGAATACAAATGCCAGTTGTCTCTTTATCTGAGCTTCAGCTTTACTCCTGGCTTCGTGAAAAGTAAGAGAGCATGACCACCCACAACGATACCATTACTAATATTTGGAATTTTCAGGGAACACTGGTTATCAGCCGATTCTCACACTGTAGAAAGAGGATGGGGAGCACATGCATTGTTCAAAGCCACCACGGTGAGGGAAGTCTACGTCTTCAAAGAGCACAAAATCCAGGATTCAGGACTGTGCTGAAGTGGCAGAAGAATTCAAACAAACAACAGTCAGTGACCAGCTCTGGAATGCAGTGAAGGTAGCTAGATCAACAAGCTCAATGATAAGCAGGCAAGGTGGCAAGTGGGATCCAGCCCAGGCTAAACCTCCAGCAGCACCTAGTAATGGGGGAGAGGTTATGTCAGCTTTGTGCCCTGCAGCTTCAGGCAACTCTCACCAGCAGACTGAGTGGAAGATGTAATTTAACTGCTTTGCCAGTTTTCACTACAAAGGCCACTCAGACCACAGTCATCCCTCTCAGTCATGATTCAACATCTTTTCCACTAGGCAGTCTCTGTCCTGCTGTACAGGTGTGATCCCACAGAGCTGAGCTTTCCCTGACTTGGAGAAGCTGGTTCATGCAGGAGCCACTTCAAACTATGGCCATCTGTAACCACAGATATTGAGCCACTGCCAGTAACATCCATAAAAACAAGCAATTGAAACTTTGGAACAAGAAGCAAATGTTACCTCAGAGCGATAACAGCTATAATAACAGACCTGGCAAGACAGTATTTTAAGCCAAAAATGTGCTAAATAAATACTTCTGTGACCTGTTTTTTTGAATCTTTTCTTCAAAGAAGCTCAAGTGTTTGGTTTAGGAAAAGGGTTCTGAACATTGGTTTTAAGGAAAGTTACTTTTTTCTTCTTAATTATAAAGGTTTTGAACAAAAGTTCTAGCAAGCATTTCCATATAGATGAAAAAGAACCCCAACAACCACACTCTTTTATGTGGACAGAGTTCCTGTTAAGGCAGTGGTTGGCTGCTTGGAGGATACAAAAATAGCTGGTAATAGAAGTGTATAGGGGATGCCATTAAGAAATCAGGTGCTAATGAGACTGCTCAGGACTGAATCACGACTGCCTGTAGCTATTCCATGACAGCTCTTCCAGGAGGTGTCCCTAGCAGCCATGAGTCAGATTCATGCCTCAATGTCAGTGCAGGAAACTCCCCACTGAGAAGCTGGCAGATATGTCCTTAAGGGCAAAGGAACCAGGGCCTTCCCCTGCTTTAGCTGTTCCAACTGCAAGAACAGGTCACAGAGGCAGCTTGGAGTGAGCACAGATAAAATCATCCTGAGAGATCTCTCTACACTGGCACGGGCAGGAACCAACAGCAGTATGAAGGTACAACAGATGGCTGTGAGCCAGGTGTGTTCCTGTTGGTCCTTGAATTGATGTTGGCTCTGCCACTCCTGTGATCTTGAACATAGGCCTAGAGGACAAACCCTTTACTGCCTGATTTAAAATCCTGCCCTCTGTTACCCTAGGCAAG
Organism: Acanthisitta chloris; assembly: GCF_000695815.1. Classification (NCBI taxonomy): domain Eukaryota; kingdom Metazoa; phylum Chordata; class Aves; order Passeriformes; family Acanthisittidae; genus Acanthisitta; species Acanthisitta chloris. Next base: position 7,606 of record NW_008659610.1, on the reverse strand, counting down.
GTTAATGACTGTAATTTATTAAAAGGTCCATAATGACTTGTTAAATGATGTTGAAAATGGCTGTTGCATGAAAACAAGTTACAAAGTGTCCTGACAAACAAAAGGTTTGAACTGTACTTCCTTTCAAATGGAGCACAGCAGGTGAAAGTCATCCACTTGTCACTTTTTTGGGGCCAAGAGCAATGCATTAACTATAAACATTTCTATCTACCATATATATATAGGTGTCCTGTACCATACTGTTTGTTGGTGCCTCAAATGCAACTGTGTGATGGTTTTCTTCCCATTATCTGCACTCCATGGGTTAGCAAAGTCTGCATGGAAAGCAACAAGTGAACCACCTGTAAACCACCTCTCTCATGGCTGTTGTACCTAGCAAAGCTGTCTCAGTGAAGCAGCATCCCTCGTTGTGACAGCCAGGAAATATCCATAGGCATCAACTCCCAAAAGGCAGGGCTGGCATGAGAGGAAGGGATTAGTGCACAGGTGTCCTCACCTGTTCTGTTTGTACTGAAGTTATTCCTAAAACACTTCCCTAGCTATTAAAGGAAAACTTGATATTACAGCCTGGCAATGTTAATTTGGTACTTAGCATTTGCAAGTCACTCTGCATTGCTGGAACTCAAAACAGCCTCCAATGTTCAAATTATTTTCTCCTGTTCTCAGGGTCATATTCCCCCACTAGCCTATTGCAAATCTCCTGATATCCAATGTCCAGAGCTCAGGTCCACAGCCAAAAATGCTATCCAAGCCCAGAGCTAATTGTCTAAGTTCCTTTTACAGTTATAAAGGGAAATAAAAGCTTCAAAAGATCAAAACACCTGAAATGCTGGGAGGGAGGAACAGAGCTGCCTACCAGTAATTGGTAGGGAATGGATGTCTCAAGCACTTGGCCTTCACCATGAAGGGCATTCCTTGGGAGCTGATGTCTGACACATTGTCCTGAGCACAGGAATATTTTCAAGAGTAGAACAGAGACACTGTTGAAATCCACAGAAGTTTTAAAAATAGTATTTTTAAATGTAATTTGCTCTACATATAGTGACATTGCACTTATCTAAGGGCCTGGATATTGCTCTCATCTTGATATAAGCCTTTTTATAAACTTTTTTCTTTTTTAATGTTGGGAATGCCTCTCCCATTCCAGTCTGAGAGGTGCATGTGATAGCAGTGTCCTGACCTCAGAAACTGACCTGTTAGTGCAAGATCTGGTGCTAGTTGTCACACTGCCTCTTCCATGTGTCTTTGCACAGCATCAAGGGGAATAGGGAAAAAAAAAAAAAGCAGTTACAAATGTGCTTTCATTCCTCACTTTCAAGGCTGAGATTTCCTTTTTATGGGAAGATCTCTCAAATTATTTACTATTGGAGCCTGATATCTTTAATGGTTACTTATTTCAACAAGAGAACAAATTATTCTGTAAAAAAGCCAGTTCTTTGCCACTGCCAGCTGCATGCAAGTGCAAAATTACAAAGCACTCACTTAGATGAAGTGAATACTTCATTAAACAATTAAGCAATAAGGCAGAACAAAGCCTGTGGTTTCCAGGCCTTGTTCTGTAATTGTATCCTAGGGCATTAGGAGAACCAATGCTCAAGCATAGGGTTGCAATTTAGGCTAGGATTATCCTCTAATAGCCTTGTCCTGTGGGATTAGGAGATTGCCACAATGAAGAATTATTTTATCCATCGATGGCAATGTAAAATAAATGACTTGTCCCTGAAGGCCTGGAGGTGAGGATTTCCATCTCTCTTTGCTCCCTTCATCTTCTTGCTGTAACACCTTGTTTAGAAGCTTTTATCTCTGCTTTCACTTTCTGAACCATGCACGGTAACCACCAGCCCAGTTTTTATGAAGGTGCAGTCACAGAAATCCAGTTCCTGAGTAAATATCCCTGAGTCTCCCCAAACACACTGTGGACACTCTGAGCCTGAGGGACACTGAGGATGGGAAATGTGTGAGCCACTATGATGGACAAGGTTAGGTTTGTGCTGAAATGTCCTGTTCACCTCATACAGCACATGCAGCTGGTGAACATTCAGGGCAAACTGAGAGATAAGGCAGAAGCAGGTTTCGATGGCCGATGAGCAGAGACTATTTGGATTGCAGATGAAATTTAAATGTCTAAAGTCCATCTACAGTCTGCTCCAGAGGTCTAAACCCCTTCCCTGATCTAGTAAAGGCCTGATTCAGCTCCTAATGAAATTACCAGGATTTGTTCCCCTGACTTGAGGTTGACTCTGGACAGATCCCACAGCCCTACCAGAATCCCTTTCCAGAACAGTGACAGAACATCCTGGATGACAACACCAAGTCCTTCCCTCAAACATGAGCTATAAGGAATCCTGCATCCTGCTCTCCTCCTCCATAAACCTTTCTGTTCTGATGAGACACAAAATGCAGCTCAAATGCAAAACACAGCTCACTGTATCACAGGACGCCCTGTCCTTGGGCACTGGAATTAAGATCACCCAGGCACATATCATGGGCCAATGGAAGACCATTAGAAGAATTACCTTTCAGTTCTAACAGGAATCAAACCAGAAAAAATAATTAAATAAATACAAACCACAAAATCCCACAACAATTTAAAAAGACAGGTTTAATTCCAAGTATATGCATTTTATGCTCTCCTGGAAGAAATAATTTTCTCTATTTCTTTGATTCTAGTTGCACTTCTCCCCTTTGCAAATAATCTGATTAATATTTAATTCAGTTCAGTGACATATGTCTCCATTCCCCATAGGAAAATAAGCTGCATTAATTTCAGACTCACTGACACTGGAAAATAGTAGCTGTTTATACTCATTGGGATGTACAGGAGAACAAATGATCGTTAAATGTCAGAAAACATAGGTTTTAAATAGAAGCAGCCAAGGAGCAGCTATTATTAATGCCACAGGAGTCTGCTAAATTCAGGCCACCTCTAACCAGAGAGTGCCACATTAGTAGGAGGCCATCCCACCCCTCCCATGCTGTGAGCAGACAAAACATGGGAAAAGGGAAGTTTTTATTCTCAGAGTAGGATCTGCTGAAGGAAAATATGAAAAACTAGATCCAAGAAAGGATTTAGGAGCCAAAACTAGAATTCAAGTGAAACTGAGGTGCTGTATGCCAACAATACACCCCAGCTCCCCTTTCTCTCCCCACAGCTGAACTGCAGACAAAGCCTGCAGACAGCACGACCCGTTAGGTAACCTCTTCATCCTCATACCTGCAAATTGTGTCTCACCAGTGAGATGCACTAACATCAGAAGTGAGGAGAGAAATTAAGTCCAGCTTAGGAAGGAAAGGACAACTCACTGCTATGCCTATCAGATCAGGCTCTGGAGGCACTATCAAGGAAGAGAAACATGGCTCTAGGGAGACAGAAAGCAGGAGGAAACCACAAAGGCTATATGGAGAGTTCTAGGGAACAAGGGTAGGTGAGGAAACAGGTGGTATGTGGGGTGATGGCAGAGGAGGCAGAAAGAATGGCTTGGGGACAGTGAGCTGCTCTCCCCAGTACAGCAAGGAGATAAGGTCCTGAAGAGAGAAGAGGATAGCAGTGACTCTGGGGATCCAGAGGGCAAAAGAAAGGCTGTAAAGACGGGCTGGAAAGAAGTTGGTAACCACAGCACCTGGTGCCTCCAGCTCTGCTTCTGTACAGAGACAGAACAGCACTGCCCAAGGCAGCTTCAGGGCTATTTCTCAATTAATTTATAGCACAGCATGGAAATCAGATATTCTTCTGGTTTAATCACAGATAGGACTAAATGCTAAAGGCGTTCCTGGAGAGTGCCCAACAAATGTTGACTGTCTCTGCTCTCCACAGATCCTATCCTGGCTATACCAGCAAGTGATGCTATCTAAAGTGCTTGTCTAGAAAGTGTCCATCTAGGAGACTCAGTTCTGTGAACCACCACTGTTCTAACTCACCTCCCACGTTCCACACATGTGCCCTAATCACCCAGGGGAGCAATGGAAGTTTCTCTCTGCAGCTTAGAGATATTCCTGTCCCTACAGCTGAGGATCTGGTTTCAGATATCTGAATCCCTCAATCTAAAGTTTGATTTTGTCCTGTGACACTCTAAACCAAATGCAAAAACATCTGGGTAAAAAAAATGATACAAGCTCCTTCCAAAAATGTTCATTGCACGATAGAGCAGCCCAGGCTGGAAGTGACCTCAAAAGATCACCTGGTCCACCCTTTCTTGGGGAAGGGAGCCTAGGTGAGATTTTCTAGCACCCTGTCCAGTCACATCTTGAAAACCTTCAGCGACAGGAACTCTACCTCCCTGGGGAGGTTGTCTCAGTGAGTGACTGTTCTCACCATAAAAAATGTTTCTTATATAAAGATGAAACCTCCCCCAGAGCAACTTGTACCCATTGCCACTTGCCTTCTCCATGTGGTTCCTTGTGAAGACAGAGCCTCCACCCTCTTTGCTGCAGCCTTTTGAGTGCTGGAGTACTGTGATGAGGTTGGAGGCTTCCCATCCCACCACCCAGTGCTGAACAGCATGGCACCCAGTATCCAGCCCTAGGAGACTCCACTTGTGACCTGTTGCCAGCCTGAGAAAAACCCTTTGATCCCCACCTGTAAGCCAACTTCTTGTCCATCTCACAGACCACACATCCAATCTGTGTCTTGCAGGTTTGTCTGGTTTTAATCTGTTTCACTACACAAACCTGACTGACAGCACCACAAAAGCCATGGAGTTGGCAGGAGTGACATCTGGGCTGGGATATCTGCCTGCTGCTGAGTCATAGGCAAATCCCAAAGTTTTGGTCACTGTAAGTTTAGCTCACTGTTGGGAAATTCATTCTGCCAGCCAGGCACTGAAAAGCAAGGTGTGCTGTGACACTGAAGCCTTCCTTTGGCTCTTGCTCTAAGTGCCCTGCCAGAAAAGGACATGGGCAATCATGAGGAAAATTTGTATGAATCAGTCATGAAGCACGTGTCGTGTGGGATTAAAATAGTTACTGTACACTACCTGCTGTTGGTACAATACTTTGTACAATAAGCCATATTCCTGTCTGGAGGTTTCCTATGGCCACTCTTACCCACTCATGCAAATAAGAAGTCATAATACCATGTTTATCACAACACTAAGTCAACCATAATGACTGTAAGCATAACCCGACCTTCACTTTGGCTAAACCCTGTTTCTTTCATGGCTATCTCATATCTCAGTGCATATTTATTCCCTATTTTGTCTATCTGTTGCCTTATGTTCAAAATGTAAATGACCAGCTTACCTAAGCAGGATTATTCTTTTTCTTCATATACAGTGCCTCGCACAAGGGACTCGGAATTTTAACTGTGGAGCTTTCTAAGCCTACTGAAATTCAAGTAAATAACAGATAGCTTCCCAACAGTCTAAGCTTTCTTTCTGACTGCTCAGTTCTACCAATTCTTACCAAATCCAGGCCACATACAGAGAAAAAAAACTAAACCAAAACAATGAAAAAGACCCAAAAGGAAAACTATTTGTGAAGACAATCCAAAACAGGTGATTAAGATCCTCTTTGATCACAGTTGCTTAGTTCAAGGTGTCTACTCTCAGCTATTTGCAGTAGTAAATACAATAAACACTGGGAGAAGTGTGAGAAGAAACTTGAATTTTGGCCTGTAACACAAGGCAAAGGAGTCAGATTGCCAAGAGGAGTTTTGTAAACGTGGAGCTGTTCTCGTGGCTCTGGTTTGGGCAGCATTTCCAGAGGGGCACAGGACTGTACTGACAGCTGGATGTGTAATACTCCGCTGATGTTGGAGTACAATAGAAGAAATTAGAAACGCACATAAAATACTGTTTAGCTATATTGAGTAGCAACCAGAAATGTCAGTATCACATGTTAATTAATGATTAATGTTGGAGGAAGGAGATGCATACCTCACATATTTTTAAACTGGTATAACGAGTTTTCACAGTGCAGAGGAGGGAAGTTCTCCATAATACATAGTAATGGGCTGTGTACTTGGAACTGTGCTCCATGAGTTTCCCCACCTTCAGGACAGAATGTGTCAACACACAGTTGCTCCCCCAGAATAAAGTCAGTGCAGTTGGTAATGTTGAACAACGAGGAAAGAAGGAAAAAAACCAACCATACAAATGAGGATCAAAAGGACAGAAACCTCTTTCAAGCACACCTGGGGTAGAAAAACATCGACAGAGCACATTTTTAAGGTGAGACTACACCTGATATTACAAGGTGATGAGAGTAAATCAAGAAATAAAAAAACCCAACACTGTGGAGCTGACAAAGCCCTGGAACTGTAAAAATCTTCCTCAAGGTGATATCCTACTTCGCAAGGAGAGCTTTAGCTCAGGCAGGGCGAGTTAGCATATAATACACTGTGAAAAGAATACACTGAAGTTATCTAATATTCCACATTGATGTATCTTACAGCACTCTGTGTCTGTGTATTGATATTCCCACACTGGAATTCAGTAATGTACACACTTGCCTTTAAGTATATTCTTGAATTAAATGTTTCCAGAGCAGAGATGCTCTCCCTAACCAGGGTGTCCATGCTATATGCAGCAGGCACCACTCCCACTTTGCTCCTTGATGAAATAAGGCACTTTCCTGCGCTGTTGTGTAACAGATGTTACACAGGACAGTCATACGATCCTGTTCCAAGTTGTTGGCAGAGCCAAGAACAAAAGATAGAGGTGGGATTTATCTAGCCTAACATTAGCAAGCTGCAAACTGGGCCTTTAGTCAAGACAGACACGTAGAACTCTGGTCAGGCTTCACCACTCTACAATCACTGGGGACATGTTTCCTCACAACATGATCTGTCCAACCTGTCTCAAGCCAGTGGAAATATTCTCTCTCTTGGCTGTAGAATGACCAAACAGCTTAGCTTAGGCACTGGGTTTTAAATAACCAAAAATTACCTAAGGTCAATCTCCTTTTGGGATCTCAACCATTTGCCCTCCTCCTGGACGTCACTCCTGCAGCTCTGGAGAACACTTGAAAGAAAACTGCAGACTGGGGATGGTCTTATCTCATCCAGCACTTGCTGACCCATATTGCACAGCTCCCCCTTCCCAGTTCTGCTACCTCATTTATTTTGGGTAGGGTCACATCTGTTCGAAACATCTCCACCTTCCACACTTCGAGGTACTCCCTGCTCTAGGCAGATTTCAGCCACCACAGCATGGGCAGGAAAATACTTTGAGAGCAACATGAAAGTTTTACAGCGTGATATAAGTCAAACTGATAATTTGATGGCTGCCAGGGCATTGCACAATGAAGGAGGGAGAGGACACGATCACCTGATTAATACCTATGACTATGACGATATATTAGCCATAAATAGACAATATTTGTTATGGAGCTGTTAAATATATGGGTGGCACAGATCAGCAAGGCATGCAAAGCTCTTTCTTTTCCCTGCTGAGGATGCAGGCTCAAGTGGTTGGCACAGTCATTTCTTCACCTCTTTTACCCTCACCATTTCCCTGCAGCTTAGTGGAGAGACAAACCCCTCTGGCACCAGATCTAACACAATTTACCCCTCATCATCGTGGCCGTCCAGGACTGGGTGGGGGTTTTACCTCAGGGTTCTCTGGGACAGCCAAAGATGCCACTGTGCCCACTGTGAGCGCCCAGGGAG
>NW_008659609.1:0-11725 GCF_000695815.1 Acanthisitta chloris | reverse complement strand
GGCAGAGCCCGTGGCTGCTGGTGGCGGGGGGGTTTCCCCACTCAGGCCGGACTAAAAGCACCAGCGCTGGGAAGTGTCGTTTGTCTCCGAGTTATGTGCTCCCTGTAAAGTGCAACACGCGCAGTCAAAGCCTGGTTTTTAATGCAAACCACACCTATGGTTTTCATTAATGCTTTCAAGTGAACCACCAGCGGTGAATGTGGTCCTTTCGGTTTGGGGTTAAGCACGAAGTTTCTGTACAGTTATTTATTGTGATTTGACCCTAGTCTGCGTGATACGGGTTTTGCTCACATTGGTTTACTTCCAACTAGTTATTTTCACCCAATTCTCTCATTAACATTAGGTAAATAGTAATCTTAAGTGGTTTTTTAAGAGTCTTGGTATTTTTCAGGTGTAGTTTATAGCACTGGTGAAAAGCAGGTTGTAAGTTTGTTTACTGAAGATGCCATGCCTTCAGCAGAGCTTTAATCATGTTAACATAGCTCAATCGTAAAAAAACCAACCAACCAACTGTAAAAGACAGCAGCACAAATCCCTAAGCTCTATGAGACTTTTGACTAGTTGCAGGTGTAAGAGCAGTCTTGATCTCTAGAGTCTGCCCCATTCCAGATTTGCTCAGTGTTAGAAGAATTTAATAAGAAGCAATTATCAGGTATTCAAGCCCTTTTTGTTTTTTTCTTCTGATGAGGACATGTTCATGCAGGGCAGTTCACTAATATGGTAGTAAATACCTCCCTTATTCCTGTTTCATTTTAAGCTTCATGTACTTGCCCAAACTGCAGCCCTAGAAGTCATAATGTAAACTGGAAAAAGTTAGTCAAAATCCTCTGTGAAGAGAGTAAGTGGAAGGTAAATTGACAGAGCAACACAGATGTATTCCCTTTGCAGATGTCAAAGCCTTCAGAAACCAGTTACCCAAATTCATGTATCAGTTCACTTACGTGGCAATTGCTTTTGATAGAGTTTAACATACAAACAAAGCTGACCCTTTCCTTCTAAAATAAACATTTCCATGGGGGTATTCCATGTTCCAGCTTTGGCTCATTACTACTATAAACCATTCCACTACTTGCTAGCAAATTGGTATTCTCAGTTCTATGGTACAGAATTTTATGAAGGCCTATCCACTTTGCAAGGAGTTGTTTTCATTTGTTGTGCGGTTTTCGAAATGCCTCTACTTCATATGTTCTATGGCAAGCACTGTTTTGTCTGGTGAATTTAGCTGCCAGATGGGTCACTCATTCACTTTGTGGTAAACCACCTGTATATGACAGTTTCTTGTGAAGTGTTTTCTAGCTAATAGAGCAGTTTTGTAAGAGATGATAGAATCTTACGAAACTACCGTGTACTGGATGAATCATAGTACAGCCATTGGTACCATTCCTTGCCTGCCAGACTTACCTAGAGCTCTCAGCGTCACACCATGCAGACAAATTCATAGGTACTTTCTGCATTGTTTACAGCCATGGAAAAATGTAGGTTAACTCCAGCAAAATCAGTTTTACTTCTGAATCTTCACCAATGCAGTTGGAAGAACAACTTACTTTTAGCAGTTGAAAGGAGGGAACAAATTTTCTCATTTTACCTTTCCAAATCCACACTCTGTCAGCTGTTGGAGGTGGGGGGGGAGGGTTGGGTAAGTTTTATTAACATTTTCACTCTTTCTTTTATCATTAGTATAGCAAGTTCATGGAAAAAATCACTTTGGCACTGTCTTTGGAAATTATGGGGTGTAGCTGCAGTGAGGCTTCCTCTGCTGCATCTGTTTTCACAACTGCTCTAAGAATATGAAGAAAGTGATTGTGGAAGAGGGTGAGAAAGTGTAATTACTGCTATGAGGAAAAATGACATTGCCTTTCAAATTATTTAATGAAATGTTTTCAGAAAGAAGTTACATTCTTTAAGCTCTCTTATAGGAAAAGTTTTGTACAATTAAATATATCCATAGAGTGCTATGTCATGCCATGTCATACAACATAGGGCACATAAGAAACCAAACAGTTGTACTCCTTAACATCTGTCTGTCCTCCAACAAGGAAGGCAGTATTGAAAATTTTCCATGCTTGAACATGATACTGGAAGCTTTCCACAGCAGCACCGATGCTGAAAGCCCCACACAAGACTGCTGATGCTACAAACTTGTCAGTGCCAAAGCCGTGCCTTCCTCCTGGCACCCTCACGCCTGCAAAAGCACTTCCCTGTGTGCCTGGTTCCACAATAAGCTGTCAGTGTTTTTTCGTTGCACCGCACTGTTCCTTTTCAGACAAAACCACAAATTCTATGTCGAGAGATTCAGTTACTGTTACTCTTCTAAAGCAGTGATCTATGCAGTATTGACTTTGGTCGGTCTGCGTGGTTAATTTATTAACCACATGTGGTTGACAGTTGTGCAGAAGAAGCATAAACTCCAGGACATGAAGTTTACTTCTGCGTGAATAATTCAGCTCATGAAATGACTGTTAAGTTTTATAGCTCCCTGGCTTGGAGTCCTTTTGGGTTTCTACTCTGCTCCACAATTGGAATTTGGGGCGCTATTGTTAGCTATGCCTAATCTTCAGAAAACTGCAAGTGAGAAGAGATAAGCAACATAGTGGCTAGAAATGCTGGATAGAAGGTAGAGAAAAGATCAGATGGGTGAAACCGGGTTACAGAGCCAAGAAATGGATTTAAAGAAAAGTATGTCATGGACAACAGAAATGTGTGATTGGAGGGGTACTGGTTTCCATCTTACGGTATCTCTTGGCTTCTGTGGGCAGCTTCTACAGCTTTCTGGATAGCATGTCAGTGTGGATGAAGCAAGGGAACAAAGTAAGAAAGGCCTTTTATTTGAATTAACCTTTCCATCAGCAGGTCCATTGCAACAGATACTGTTGAGCTGCAAGCTACAGTTGCATGACCTTAACTCTGACCTGGTGCAAGTGCATTTGTGTGGTGATGCTGTCAGTTTTAATTCAGTCAGCTTGATGAAGAATCTCTACTGTCTCTCTCTCCAGAATCTCTGCTAATAGCCAAATTCCTGAATGGACTATGCCATAATGTATCCTTAACAGCAGTAAAATTCTGCTTTGGAAAGTTATTGTTCCTGATTGATTAATGCTGAAAGGATCTCTTCTTATGGACCTGAGAAGTCAGTGTTTACTGAATGAATAATGAAAGCTGGTTATAGCTGCTCTCAATGTTAATGTCACCTAACTTCACTAATAGTAATGCAAGTTGTTGAAAGAAAGAAAATTTAGCTTTAATCAGCTTTTTTTTTCTTTTTATTACAGAAAAAAAAGATTGCAATTCAAGACACAAAAAACATTTAAGTAGGTTACTGCTTTAAAAACCCTTTTAATGTGAGTTACAAAGTCTGCAGACAGCAACAATGGTTTAGGCCTATTTCATGTGAGCATCTCACACTAGATGTATGGTGGGGGCTTTAGGATGAAAAGCAAAAATCGGAACTACCTAAGCTACTGCTTACCTAAATTCAACACAGAACTTATTTTGCTGTACTGTTTCAGTTATAAGCAGTCACTTTCTTTGTACTTTGATAAAAACACATACAACTGCTGCTGCCCAAAAGTTCGTGCAACTGCTGGTTCTGTCAATATCTCAAAGAATTGCATTTAAGATAATGTATTAGAATGTTCCTATTTTTTTCAGTTTTGGCATAACATGTAAACAATATGCATGTTATAAAAATGAAATATATTTACCCTTTAAACATTAGGGTTGTATTATATGGGCAGTTGCAAAGCCTGCATAACCAGTCAAGCAGCTCATAGGCAAACGTGGCTGTGTTAGTTAAACCAGGCTGGTTTAGTCTGAAAGTTCAGGAGCTTGTTTTGACTTTGTGCTGTGTACCAAATACCTGAAACAAAGGCAGCCTGCATGGGACACTACCTGGGACAGCTGCAGAGCACAGGCTGAAACTGCAGCAGTCATATGATAGAAAATAAATAAAGTGAATCTCTTCTGGTACTAATGCAGATAATATTAGGAACAATGGCTGTTCCTCATCACAGTAATTGTTAACTGAACTTTTTCAGTATTTATTTGACAGTAGCTTTCCTTGCATTGGGTTTACAAGCTTTTAACTAGTTTTTTTATGTTTACTTTTCTTTTTCTAGACCTCACTTTCACTTACTTTTGAATTACATTACAAGTAATACTCATGTAACATTTTCCCCTCAAAACCTTAAGCCTTCTTTACATTTTCCTGTACCGCTAATCTCTTTCTACAGGTATGAGAAGAAAGCAGCAATCTGCCTTTGGTTATCCATTAGACAGTTTCACAGGAAGTCAGAGAGCCTCTATGTGGATAGCTCTAATTTACACTAAGAAATTGGTTTAAATCGATAAAACCCAGTTTCTATCCTTCTGTCCCCATCCCCAAACTCTTCCAGCCGTGGTGAACTTATCTTAAGAAATAAAATGTAATTACTAATAAAACAAAAGTGTTGTGTCATTTGGGAATGCAGAACACAGTTTGAGGATTTTTTTTGTCCTTTCTAAGCGGTAAGACAAAGAGTTCGACTGTGTCTGGCCTTGGAGGTGTGACATCCCCTGAGCAGATCCAAACAGGCTGTGGTCACAGTCCAGCTTCTAGTCATGTGTGATGCTAACTGCTGGTACTTGCTGCTGCCAGAATTAAGTACCTGTCAATCCATGGTGACTTCCAAATATCAATAAATTTCTACAGAACAAACCAGAATGTTTTGTTTGCACCTTTGTTCAGTCTGAGTGACTGCTTCCTTCTGTGGTCATGAGGGCTAGAAACTTAAAAGCAGGCAGAACTTGGCAGTAGAAGCTGTTTCCTATGTCACTGCAGCACTAAAATCTCTTAGGAAAGAGAAAGAATAGGGTGAGTTGGCAAGGCAACATGCCACGGGCTGCAAGAGGAAGGAGGAACCATGCCCTCCTGTCTCCCGGAGCAAGCAGAGATAAGCATGTTTGGCTGGTAACAGCCAGGTTCCTCAAAAGCACTGTGATACTCATCAATACATTGGTCTTGCATCCAGGTAGTGGGAAAAATTAAATTAATTTCAGTTGGTCTCATTAGACTTAAATAGGTCTCAAGGTTTGGTCGTGTGAAGTACATCCTGTGCGGTTGCTAATGTAGACATTAGCTTGGTAGAATAATTTATTCTATTATGTTTCACAACTAGTGCTGTCATATGTGTCATAGAAATGACCATAGGATATTCAGGTAATCAGAGATTAGAAATAAAATGCTCATGAAATTTTGAAATTTTTGGTTCAATCATCAGTCTCATTTTTAGTCATGGATCCAATGGGATTTTCTAGCAACTGCCGATATAAAAGTATAGTTTCTTTAGAGTATCCTATTGCATACCATACTCTGTAATGCTGAACTATTTTACAGTAACAGGTGAAATTGTTTCAGAGCTCTTATGCTACTAGAAAATGTGTCTGTCTATAACATCAGTCAAAAGCTAATGCCTCTACTCCACAGCCTGAACTCTTGTGGGGGAAAAAAATCTTAAAGAAGTTTGAAAATAAACCCTTGGGCCTATGGGTAATCCTCACCGTTTAGTGTGACCATGTGTGAAGTTAAGTAGAAGCTCTCCTTAAGAACTAGCAAGGATAAGTGCCTACTACAAATGAAAAAGAATCAGGGAGCAACACAGTTCTGCATTTGAAGAAACAGACAAGGAAATCTCAAGTTGTTTCATGTCAAAGAAAGATTTGTTTATTCAAAGCTACTGAGAAAGTAAATTGCAACCCAAAACATGTATTTTCCAGTTTTTAAAAGTTGCAAAAAAAGAACCCATAAACCTGTAAACTCTCTAATGTAAACCTTTAAGAGAGAAACCACCTTGACGAAAACACTACAGTCCATAGGCTTGATCATGTGCAGTTTTTGTCACTGCATTTTATACTGATAATTAGCATTTCTATATTAAATTATTGCAATATGCACAAATATTAAAAGCATAGGAAACACATTCTCCTTTTCTAGTAGTTAAAACTTTACTTTGTAAAGATATGATTAATTTTGGAAGAGACTTTTATGATCTAACTAGAAACAGATGATCACACAACAAAGAGGTGTACGTTAAGAAGCAAAAAATCTGTATTATTATTTTCCTAATTTGAACATAATTTACAATATGATATAAACTCCTGCTCTAGCAGTCACTTCTGGAGAGAGGTAAGGATCTTTAGTGCCTGTGGATAGGTGTCATAGCAGAATTTGGTCTCATCTGTGGTGTTTATTATGTTAATAAATGTTAGCAACCAAACACTTGGATAAAAAACCCCACCCAGACTTCTAAAACAGTATCTGTTTAAAACCCTTAATGTTGAAACTGGAGGGTGGGGGTCTGTTTTTGTGTTCTATGGTTTAGGACATGCCCTTCACCAGATTTCAGACATACCTTTGCAACTGTAAAGGCTAGAAGCTTTATTAGTGTGAAAGCTGAGACCCTAACATGGCCTTTCAAGTACGGGGATTTAGGTTTGAGAGCATTAAAGATGAAGAGCTATATCTAATGAAGAAGCAATACTTTTGATCAGCTGCTGTGTACTGAATGTGAATGATAGCAGTAGGTACTATCCAAACACAGGAATATGGTACATTCTGCCTAGTGGCCATTTTTTTTGCAAAAAACTTTGCAAAACATTTTATCTGATCCTTTTCCCATAATATTTCTCAATTAAGGGTTTATTGGCAAGTAACATGAACAAAACCCAGCTGCAGTTCAGAATTATTGTTATTATCAAGTTTGCTGGAGTATAAGCCTATCTGTATCTTTTACACAGAATGAGCTCTGCAGGAAGTCAGGAAAACATTTAAACCCCAAACCCACGTTAATTGTACTCATTTTATTTTGATAAAAATGTCTGCATGAGATTCTATTTTGGTTTTACTTATGAAATCCAAGTATCTAACTGAATCATTCTGGACTCGGGTGGGGGAAGTGTTCACCCACTCCCAAGGAGCACTTAAAACCTGCTGTTAACTTCAACAAGAGCTAAGGCAGACCTAGAGATGGTTATAATTGTACTGCAAAGACAAGGGCACTTGAAGAGGCTTCGGGGCTACAGAACTTTCCCTTCTATAAAATGACTCCATATCAGAAGAGGACATGATAGTATAACAGCGCACTGTAGTTTCCAGGACCCTCTAACAAAACCATGAAGATGGTGTAGTATGTGTTACACAGAGCATGAAGCAAGTGATTAAAGACAGTGTTGAATCTGAATATCCATAAGCAAAAAACAGTGGTTCACAAAATGACATACAGTGCTTTTTGTGGTATCAAGAGTGCATTATGACCAACAAATTTACTGAAAAGATATGACAGTTTCTCTTGCAGAAAAAAAACCCCCACAAAGCTGAGTAAGCTTTTTATTTCATTTCGAAGGATTAAAATATAACTCAAACAATATACTACATTGGTCTGTTACTCATAGTTAAGTATTTATTGCATTAAACAAAATCTGTGGGTGTGATAACTTCTCCATGAAGCTATATGTTCCAGATAGCTTCATTACATTTCAGAAAAGCACGAATGATGATTTTGTTGGCTCTCTTTCTAACCGTGCAGTCTCATATAATGTGAAACCAAATGTTACTCAGAGCAACTTGGATGGATAAGTGTTCAGTGACTCTGAAACAAGCAAACAGAGATGCACTATTAACTTGGCTGAACGGGGGTTCTAGGGAGGAGGAGGAGGTGTTGAAACTGACCTCAGTGCAAAGCTGGAGTTTGGCTTCTCTGCTTCTGTGGGATGGTTGCATTTGAGCCATCTCCTGTATCCCATACTTCATTGTTTAAGTCCCCCAACAAACGTTTTGTCACATACATTCAACAAAGGACATCTAATTTTCTGTATTTTCTCACAAAAGAAAAAAGCCTTCTACTGGAAGGTCCATTGATGACTCCTGTAACTAATGGCAAAAGTGAATTGGCACAAATCATTAAGGGGAATAACACCTAGATTATTCTTAAAATACAATGTTTAGGTTTGGATGGTGTTTACAGCTTTAAATCTTTTAAGAAAAGCCTGTGTTATATAAACTCTTTCATACACCTTTAGTTTCCATTGTACAAGGCAGAATGCTTAAAAAGAAAGACTGGTTTCAGCTGGATTCAGACCTAAAAATACCAGTTTTGCACCAATATCACTATTTTTGTTAAAGAGATGATTTCTTTTCTCTCCCTGCATTACTTGAACCATATACAATAAGCTCTATGTGTACTAATACAGATTAAGTTTTGTTACACAATTAATTATCTAAAGGTACATTTTTACTATCCTAATCTAAAACATGTAAAGAAGTAAAAAAAAAAAAAAAAAAAAAACCAGTCTGTAGGCAAGTTCTAATAGTCCTGTGCTTTGGGCTCTATGCTTTAACAAATTTGGACAATAAATTGGAGGCAGAGCAACAGGCAATAGCATGGTTAGTTCATGCTGGAGTAGGAAAGGAAAATCAGATAATAAAAAAATCAGAAAATAAATATAAAAATAGGACTTGTTTCTGATAAGGAAGGAGATATTTGGTCACTCTTCTTTATCACAGCCCATGAATGCCTATTGAGTATGTTGCTCTTTTATCAAAACCATCAGGGTGTGTGGTGAAATTTCCAGAATTTTTCAAGTGTTTTAAAGGAATCTCTTTTCCACTGAAATAGTTACAATACATAACAAAGAAAATTTATATTTGCTGAGAAAAATGTATACCAGTGGTTTTCCTTATTATTCCATTTGCTAACAGGATAATTTCAGGTGCTGCACACAAGTGCACTAATTTACACTTGGTCTTCAGCTGAACGGTACCTTTTGGCAAAGGGAATAGTCATCCCCAGCTGAACCTTATCACATGGAGATGCATATACAGTTACAAGCCACATTTCCCTTACAGGATTAATTACTAATAATACGTTTGCAGTGTGCTTGCAATATATCCAAGGTGATGTGTCTTATTATCATTCTTCTCTCTCAAATTACAAAACACATCAATCAAAAGCTAACAGGAGCTGGGACATATGGCATCTCAGAGAGGCACAAGCTGCTCGGTTCCCACCTGTGCCTGGCCTGCCTTGGTGCCAGGAGGGGCCACTGAGTCCTGCTGACTTCAGAGCCTGGGAGCAGTGAATTCAGGCACACTTTTCAAGATGCTGAGGCTTCTGCATGCCACTTACAAGTCACCCATGCTGTGTTCTTGGCACCCATGAGGGATATATATTACTGCTGCCTTCTGTACTATTCAGCTCCACTGTGAGTGCTAGTGAAATCTCATGTACAGAATTGTAGGTTTAGAGCTGCTGTTTCCTTTGAACTGATTTAATTTTTATAGTTTAATCAGTATATTGCTGCACTACTGCATGTTTTATGTTTATTTAAAACCTCTCCCTATATATACTTCAGTTATATCTGAATACTTGTGCCAACCACTACTAGAGCTTATGTTATAAAATGGTCATTTTAGACAACATACTCTATGATGATATTTTATTTCATGGAACCCAAGCTTTGTGAAAGTAAGTACTTACTTGTGCATATTTACTCCACTTATGCATGGAGACCTCATAGCAACTTCTCAATATCTGAAGGGCCTACAAGGGAGCCAGAGAGGGACTCTTTGTTAGGAACTGCAATGATAGGACAAGGGCTAATGGGTTCAAATTGAAGGAGGGAAAGGTCAGGTTGGATATTAGAAAAAGTTTTTTTACTGTAAGGGTGGTGAGACACTGGAACAGGTTGTCCAGGGAAGTAGTGGATGCCCCAACCCTGGCAGTGTTCAAAGCCAGGCTGGATGAGGCCTTGAGCGTCCTGGTCTAGCAGGGAACTGTCCCTGCCCATGGCAGGCAGGGTTGGGACTAGATTATCTCTAAGGTCCATTCCAACCCCTAAAATTCTATGAAATTCTATGATTCAAAGTAATCCTGTAGTAAGCTTCATACTTCCTAGTAAGCCTATCTAGCTACAGATCTATGTATTTCACATGATGCAAGGTTAAAAGTTATATTATTTCTTTGTTACTGTAAGCAGATGTCCATACCAAACGAGGTGGTCATCCCCCTGCACCAGTCGCATGGTCCTGCCCTTCTGCTAGACTTTCCTGTGTGCTGGGACATCATGCAACTGAGTGGCAAAGCAGATCAGGATTAAACTTATTTTTCTTGTTGCTGGTCTAGCTGTAACCCAATCCAGTCTGCTGTGCAGCCATAGAAATGCTTTTATGGGCACAAAGCAGCACAGGGCACAGGTGTAAAAATGAGCAGCTTACAGCAGAAGCAGAACCATCTTTCTCAGCACCATAACTATCTTATTGTGATCTAACCATGAAACTATGATACTACTCTGCTAGAAATTTACATTTATACATTAACATATTGGCAAGTACAACTGGGTAACATAATCAGGCTTTTAGCTGCCCCCAGACTGTACAAAGAGGATGAGAAACATTTACAATGCAGAAGTGATCTTTCCAGCAGTCAGACCCAGATTGACATATGTCATGCTCACAGTATGGTCAAATCCATCTGGAAAAATAAAAGGGACCTCAAGAGACATAGTCCGAGAGTCCAGAAATTGCTATTCATGACCCAGATTTCCGCAGAAGAATTCCTGGAACTCACCCTTGTCCCACTTTTCCCAGTTTATGCTTCCTATGCTCTCCTTTAAGGCCTGCTATCATCCCTATTGGTTTTCTGTTCTTTTCTTTATATTTTACCTTTATTACATTTTTTGAAAGTTTGAAATCACAAGAAACTCAAAAAAGTGAGTTAACCTTTCCTGACTGAGATTGCACAGCAGTAGAGTGTGGAATCAAACCTAGGCATACATGTAGCCTTCGGCTTGGCTGATAACAGAGGAGATCAGTATTTTTTCCAACTCTACTCCAAATTGTCTACTTTATGCTCAGTTTAGCTCCAGTTACTGTATCCTTTCCTCAATAGTGACTGTGGGGAGTGCAAAGTGGGACCTACCCCTATTCTCTAATACCAGGTTATGCAATCAGATTAAGGAGCCATCTGCAGCGCAAACTGAAACTGCTCTATAATCGTGTTCCCGGCTCATGCAGAACTTTGGCTTACGCAGGATCTGTGTCTCCTTGAATTATTCACCAGCTTCCCTTCTACCCCTCTCCTGCAAGCTGCAAACGCACGGCAAGCGATACGGTCAAATGTTTCAGTGATTAAATCATTGCGCTTTGAGTGTGCTCAGCTCGGATGCCGTTTCTGAGATTTAAAGGAATATTTGCGGCAGTTCAAAAGGAAGGCAAAGCCTCTCCCTTCATTGCGTGTCCTTTGAATGTGCTCGAAGAAAGATAGTAGGTCAGAGCTTGCTGCTTCTGCCGCCCTGCTGTCGACAGCTGAATTGTTAAATGGTTTAATGCCAACGCTTCTCTTACGTAGCTTTGTAAAGTCTCAAACCTAAAAATACCCGCTTTTATCAAGTATTTTCACAGCGCCTATTTCAGTGTGCACAGCTAGGTCTGCGTTCATCACTAGCAAAAAATAATTCTGCATTTTCAGGTTCTTCTGTTGTTACAGTCACCTTTATTAACAAAAAGTCCTTTTAAATGACAGAACTGAAAACTCGCACTGCAAGTCGTCTTTGTCTTCAGAGATCTTTACTACAGGAACGCAGAGCGGACCCCTAACTACGTGTGTTCTGAAAGCAGCTCGAACAAAGGAGGGAGATTCGGTTGTTTTCCGCCGAGACACAGCCGGCGGCCGCGGGAGCTCCACGTGCTGCGAGG
>NW_008659608.1:0-9814 GCF_000695815.1 Acanthisitta chloris | reverse complement strand
TCCGCCACAGAGCGCCGTGCCGCCCGCGGCGGCGCTCGGAGGTGTCGGCGATCTGTGCCGTCAGGTCTGACCCTCGGGGGAGGGGAAGTAGCGCCTTGCCAGAGCTCCGCGCAAGTAATTGTATTTTCAGGCAAATAATCTGTGCCTAATGTGCCACTGAGTGTGCGGCATGAAGGGTAATTTTTTTGTTTACTAGTTGAAACAGAAAGACTTTGTTTTTCATGTGTATAAGGTAAAGAAAAGCCAGAAACAGAACAGGTTGTAGAAGGAGGAAGTGAAGGCCCTTTGGTTTATGGATGTGTGGCTTTACTAATAGAAAATATATTAGTTGCCTTTTAATGGATCTGGTTCTCACGAGAACAGAAGCCTGGTCCCACCGGGAGGTGTTCCTGTGGTGACATGCTGAGTCCTTGCTGAAGGATGGCAGTACAGATCAGCAGCAGTGATTCAAGTTCTGCAGGCAGCTGTCTTTAAACTGCAGTCGAACACCCCTGAAGGCTTATCCCTCTTGTAAGCAAGCACTGAAAGACAGAATCTTGAGTCTGAGAACAGTCTGAAGGGAGGCAAGGAACTGCATCTGCATTAAAAAAACAGAGTTGTTAAAAAAGTGTAGGCATACACAAGGTATAAGATAACTCAAAATACTTAAATAATTGTCAGGTTGTTTAAGCAAAGTGGTAAGGAAAATTGCCAGTTGAAATGGCAGGCACAGTCTTCTGTTGCTCTGTGGAAAAGTGTCATTAGCTGATCCTGCTGCCTTCAGCTCACACACCAAAGGGAGAAACTGCACAAGTTTAAGCTACTTGAGCAGTTCATGTTGGTCTTTTGAGTTGCATTTAAATTTCTGTCATTTCTGATGATAGTAACATGCAAATTTATCTCAAATTCACTTTAAAATTACAGGTGTGCATTTGAAGCAGTTGTTTTACTGCTTCAAAGGCTGTTAACTTTGTAATGAGATGTCTGGGTGGTGTGGGAATCTGGGAGCTTCCAGCTGAGGCCCTGGCACGTAGTTGTTGGTATGCTACAAACATACAGGGTTCAGGCAGGAGCAGTTCTGCACAGCAGACATATCCCTTCACTGACTGACACATTCTTTAAGAGTAATGCTGTGATAGCATCCCAATAAGCTCAGAATTAAAAGATGAGTTTATAGTCCTGCAACTGTACAAGCTGTTGCTTCTGCACCTTTCAGTTAATAAAAGGACAGGGTGTGTCACCAGAAGGGACATCAGCTTCACTCAGGGGATTCTGCCTGTGTGAGTGGGTGCAGTTGCTTTGGAAAACTGCATCTAAAGTGAAATATTCATGAGTACAATTGGTGTTTATTGGGGGATCAGTGAAATAATTTTGTTGGCAGTTGAAATGCACAATCTTTAATTTGCTGTTATAAAGTCAGGGGCACGCTGGAGTTAGAAGTCTACTGCTGTAATTCCGTGAAATAACTGGGTTTGGTATCCTAAACTCATGCTTGAAATACTCAGTCTATCCCAACTGGATAACATACTGTTTGTAGCCTCAGCTGTAGATGGTGAGTCTTCTTGGAGAGAAGAAACACAAGAAAATGGAGAGAAGAAACACAAGAAAATGTGCTGGCATAGCAGTCTGGGGCCTTAGCACAGCTTTCAGAAGAGAGAGAAATTAGATGGGCTAAGAGAAATACAGATACAGCAGTGACATACGAGTCCAGAAAATGTTGGATTGAGTTCCACGTGAGTCAAAGAAAAAAGAGTGGAAGGAAATGGAAAGGTCAGGGTTTGACTGAGCAGAATTTCTGACTTTTTTCTATGATTTTTTTTCTTGCAGCTCGACACTAAATTTGTAATGAAATGGAGTCTGGGTCAAGCTCCTTTCGAGTGGAATTTCCAGACTTTTCTAGCACCATTTTGCAGAAGTTAAACCAACAGCGCCAGCAAGGACAGTTATGTGATGTGTCCATCGTGGTTCAGGGCCATCTCTTCAGAGCCCATAAAGCTGTGCTTGCAGCCAGTTCTCCTTACTTCTGTGATCAGGTTCTGCTAAAAAACAGCAGGCGAATAGTCCTCCCTGATGTGATGAATCCCAGAGTGTTTGAAAACATTCTTCTGTCTACCTATACAGGCCGGCTGGTAATGCCAGCACCAGAAATTGTTAGTTACCTGACAGCAGCAAGCTTCCTTCAAATGTGGCATGTCGTGGATAAGTGCACCGAAGTGCTCGAGGGGAACCCAACAGTTCTGTGTCAGAAGATGAATCATGGCAGTGACCATCAGTCCCCAAGCAGTAGTAGTTACAATGGCCTTGTTGAAACTTTTGAGCTTGGCTCTGGGGGACAGACAGAATTCCACAAAGTGCAGGAGTTAAGGGATGGCGAAAATGAAGAAGAGAGCTCTAAAGATGAACTCTCGTGTCAGCTGACAGAACACGAGTACCTTCCCAGTAACTCTTCCACGGAACACGATAGACTTAGTACTGGAATGACCAGTCAGGATGGGGAAGAAGGAACTAGTGATAGTGCGGAGTACCAGTATACCAGACCAATATACAGCAAACCCAGCATCATGTCTCACAAGCGGTGGATCCACGTGAAACCAGAAAGGTTTGAACAAGACTGTGAAGGTGTTGATAATCCTTATGATGAGCACCAAGTTTCTGAATCCATGAATACCATCCAGGCAGATCATTCAATCCAGTCTTCAGGTGTTGAAGACTTCCATATAGGTGACAAAAAGATGGAAGCAGAATTTGATGAACAGGCAGATGAAAGTAATTATGATGAACAAGTTGACTTCTATGGCTCGTCAATGGAAGAATTTTCTGGCGAAAGGGCAGATGGAAATTTAAGCGCTCACAGACAGGATCTGATGATAGCAGCAGGCTATGGTGAAGGCATTGAAATCGCTGCTGGGATTAAGGAAGAAACATCTCTCACCGGATTCTCCCATGCTGACAAGCTCTATCCTTGTCAGTGTGGAAAAAGCTTTACCCACAAAAGTCAAAGAGATCGGCATATGAGTATGCACCTTGGTCTTCGACCTTACGGCTGTGGTGTGTGTGGTAAGAAATTCAAAATGAAACACCATCTTGTGGGCCATATGAAAATTCACACAGGTATAAAACCATACGAGTGTAACATCTGTGGGAAAAGATTTATGTGGCGGGACAGTTTTCATCGGCATGTGACCTCTTGTACCAAGTCCTATCAAGCTTCTAAAGCTGAGCAGAGTACTACTGAGATGAACTAAGACATTAGTGCTTACATTTGTTTAGTAGAGTAAGAAAAATAAACTAATTATGCAAATAGTGTCTGGTACTTGCTATTGTACGTTCTCGAAAACCCAAGTTTTAATGATCGTGCTGGTGTAAACAGATAAACTTAACTTTGCTTTCCACAGCATTACTCCAGGTGTTCAGTGGGTGAGGTGCAAATGGTTAATCTGAAAGTGCTTGCAAAATGAGGTCTGACACTGACTGTAAACCCAGCAGTATTCAGAAGCCCTCCTGTATTTCTAGGTCATCTAAATTCACAATAAAAACTTAGCTCTAAGCTGACAAAAATCCTGAAAATACTTAGGTGAAGCAGAAGTTCAGGCAGCCCTGCTTAATGGAATAGAAAACCGAGATGACCAAATCGGGTTATATGGTTCACTTTTTAATGAGAAAAACTAACAGAATTCCACCTCAGACTGAAGGCTGCCAGCATACTAAACATGCATTGTTAGGTAGTGTTAGATACCATTAGGTACCACTGCCTTAAGGGTGGTTTGGCTTTCCTTTGTTGGTCTTCCAGCATCTGAAGGGGCCTACAGGGAAGCTGGAGGGGAATTCTTCGTTAGGAACTAGTGATAGAACAAGGAGTAACGAGTATAAATTGAATGAGGGAAATTTAAGTTAGATATTAGGAAAAAATCTTTTACTGTGACACTGGTAAGAGACTGGCACAGGTTGCCCAGGGAGGCTGTGAATGCCCCAACCCTGGCAGTGTTCATTCCAGGTTGGATAAGGCCTTGATCAACCTGCTCTGGTGGGAGGTGTCCCCCAGGGCAGCGATGGGTTGGGACTACATGGTCTTCAAGGTCCATTCCAACCTCTTAACATTCTATAATTCTGCGGGGTTTTAATCCATCTTCAGTGAAACAAGTGTCTAATTTTGTGCTGATTTCTATTTAGTCTGTAAAGTATTTATATATAGTTTATCATTATATAAACTTCAGTATGTATTAAGTATGATTTATCCTTGCTCCTCTGGGGTATAATGCTATATGACTCTTGATTTCACTAGATTTTAATTGCTACATCGTGAGAGCTTCTAGAAGTGTGTGTAATAAGCATGTCTTGTCACAAACAAGAAACGATGTAACATTTGGAACTTACTCAAAATAATCAAACATTCAAGCTATAGTTTTCTGTTCAAATTTTTGTGCCGTGCTACAGTAGCAAGTACCAAACTCTGGGTTCATTAAATGACTTTTTATTGGTACAAAAAACTTCTTTGAGAACTTCTAACTAGTTGTAGAAGCCTGCTTTAGGAAAATTATGTAGTCATTGATAGGTATTTATACTTTTAATTCTTTACTTTTTGAATATTAAGAACTATAATACAGATTCTTGGTACTGAACTACTGTGACTGGTGAGGTGTGATCACAAGCAGACAAGAGTTGTTTACCTCTTCAAATGAAGTTGCTTGTGAAGAAAAGTAGGAAGTATGTGATTTGGATCTTTTAATGGTACTGCAGAACATGGTACCATGCTTGTGTCCAAAATTGGGATTTTTGTTGGGAAAGTGGCACTTGGGCTTCGTCAGAATGAGGATCTAGATGTGGGGCTCTCATTCTCGGAGAGGGGTGGAGGATTGTGTAGTTCTGAGAGATGCTGCCAGCTCTGCAATTAACCCTTCTTAGTAGCTCACTGAAACATAAAAGGAAAGAGCCTTCAGAGCATACATAGAGTATAATAGAAAGAGGTGATGTCCAAGTACAGTGCTGGTAACATGGGGAAAAAAGCTAACCAGCACTGAAGACCTAAGCCTCTCTGGCCCCAGTTTCTGTATTAGGCACTGCAGTGTGCAGGATAATGTACTGAAACAGATGACCCTGTATGGTGAAGCTAAACCACACAAAGATTATTACTCTTCAGATACTTTTTTTGAACTCCCAGTTACAAATTGTCTTAAGATACAACTGAACTGTATCCTGAACATGAATGTCTGCTACAAGCTGAGGGTTTACTACTCAGTGGGCTGTAATTACTGTAACTTCTTTACTGGCATTCTACTTACAAACTTTGAGGTTTTTTTTAAGAGGCTCTTAATTCTTAATCTTCTAATGCTTCAGATATTTTTCATATGGAATTTTGTTAAAACAGATACTCCCAAATACAGTGAACCCATTGCTGGCAATGGGCATGAATGGTCAGCACCACAGAGTTCCTATTCTTAGCACTTAATCGAACTCTACAAATACCATGGTCGCCATGTATGACCCTTGTGATCAAGGTACCAGTCAAAGGATTTTACTCACTAACACTGTAACCTACTTAATGTATAGAAGCACTTTGTATTTAAACAAAAAAAAAAAAAAAACCATAAAATTTATAAGTATGTTTTTTAAACTTAGAAATTATATTCCCTTTATGGTTTGTTTCCACACTACTAACACTGTCTTTTTTAATAGTGAAAAAGGAATATTATCATGCTTGCCTGTTTACATGAGTGTGGAGGAATGGCTTCTCGCACTCTGGCCCCATTTTTCCATTCTCCAAGGCCTTACCACATACAGGGTGTCATTTCTGCAAGTACCATCATCACACTTGAGGGAAGGCATTCTCATACTCATTTCAAGAACGATCTTGTGTATTACATTAGTCCTCAGCCCCTTTCAAATTGTCCCCTTAGTTTTGAATAAAAAGGTTAAGGGTGCCTCTTCCCATTTAACCATAAAAAAGACTGGACAGAAACACCAGTCTGAAAACCATGGTCAAGCAAAAAAAAAAAGTCAAACCCAGACCATCCTACAGAGCTGCCAGCAAAACTGCTTCTTTTACCAGCTTGGAATGACTTTTATATAGGATGTTTTGAGGTTAAACATTACTTCTATTTGCAGTTAGATTACTTTGAAATAAAGCTTTAAAATAAAATGTACTGCAAGAGACACTTTAAAGGTTTTATAACAGGTCCAGTAGATCATATTATAGAACCAGGTCCTTTTTTAATGACTTAGCATGAATAGTAACTTTTTAGTATTTGCCTATTGCTGTTTTACCCCATCTTTTGGCATTGTCTTGAAAGTCCCAACAAATGTTGCTCCACTGATTTTGTAGCACTTGGCTTTCTGATGTTATTTTACATGAAACCAACTGATTACAGGAAAATGCTGATCTGATTGTCATGAGATCAAGTTGAGAGGATTGATGATTTAAGGGCAGCTTGTATAAGAGATACATGTCTAAAATCCTTACTTTTGCATGTTGCAGGCGAAACAGTTGTGATGTTTCTCCTGAATTCAATTTATTGCTCCTTGGCAAACTTCTAATCACCATTTCAGGTATTGGGGGGAAAAGATAAAGTTTTCCAACCACTTAAGGAAACATCTTTCCTCCCCCTTCCTCAGGCTCAGCTCGAGTCTAACACCGCTCCTCCCTGCCTTTGTAGTCTCAGTTTCCCTTGTTTTCACAAAGAGTTTCGTTCAGCCTGTGCCATTTCCTTTAGTGGGGTGACAGATCACACAGGAGATGGGGATCGCATGCACACTGGCTTGTCTGATGATCTTCATTTCTTAGTGGGTGTCCTCTAGTGCTCTGGGCTGGTCAGTGTCACTATTTGTGGTGACATTGGGCCACAGTCCCTTAGGGGTGTCTGTTCCAGCTTGTGTCTCCTGTGGGCCTCAGTTACTTCAGAGGTGTACCTCTACACATGTCCTCTGTGACTTCTCCAGGTGCTTGCAAACGTGTTTCCCCAGGAATATCTTCTCCATATGTGTCTCCCTGCACCTCTTTCTAGCAGCTGCCACCCTTCCTTAAATACGTTTAAGCAGAGGCACTGTGCATGCCTCTGGTTGACTTTGGCATGCAGTGGATTGTTCAAGTCTGTTTTGGTACAGGCTGAACCTCCTGTGGCTAGCACAGGGCAGCTTGCAACCTCTGGCCACCTGCCACCCCTGCAGCCCCTGCCACTGAACCACTGGTGGCCAGTGCAATTGTACAAGATACGTGGACACAGCTTCTGTCAAGCTCAGTCTTTGCTAAGGGAGTGGTTTGTTCAAGGTACAGAAAATTATTTCTCGTTTGTGGGAGGAGGGAAGTGATCCATATAAATATATATAAAATGTGAATGCCTATGTGTATGATGAATTTCATTAATCTTCCTTTATGCTTCATTACCTTCAATGATGTGGCTGTTGGCTGTAGTAAAGTGAGTGTCTTCTGAAAACCAGCATCACTGTACACACAGGAGGCTTTCAGAATATCCTGCTACTGTGAAGCCACTTGTCCTAGCAGTGGTAAGAACACTTAATGATACTACAGCTAAGTTCCTTTTCATTCCATTTTGTAACTAAAATGTTAATGACCATGGAATCTGTCTGACTGCCATTCTGAAAAGGGTTAAAATCTGCTTAGGTGTTATCGGACCATTTGGAGGGAGGAGGTTCCCATTTCGTACATCACTGTTGGTTTGGGGGGTGTTTTATTGTCGTTTCATGTTTTAAACTTTACCTTGTTTATTTTACGGGTGAGCAGGTAGACTCTAGAAGGTACTGTCAGTACAGTTTTTGGTCTCAGCTTTTTTCATCTGAGGTGTTTCCGAGGTTGGGAAACTGTCCTGTCTCATAAGCGAGGCGGGTGATCAAAGGCTGATGTATTGGGCTTCTCATTATAAAAAGAATCCTTGATGTCCCTGTAAGAAATGGAGGGGATGTGCCTGAAAGAAAGGAGGCGTGTCAGGGTGTGTAATCTCAACACTTTTGTCTTGGTGCCAGCAAGGTGACCTGTCTCTGACTCATGAGAGCCTCCAGCAGTATGTTGCTTTAACAGAATTAGGACCTTTCTCAAAACACAATGCATAGTTGTGTTTTTGCCACTTAAATGCTTCATCGGATAGCTCAGCTTCTTTAGCTATTAGCTGTAAACTGTCAGTGCCCTAGGGGAAGATGCTGGAAAAGAGACGGTATATTTTTAATGTGATTAAATTGTAACTTCTGATTTTTGCTTGAAGCCTGTGTCTGTCAATAGCTGCTCCTTTTTTATTCATGGGATTCCATATTTCTTTCAGAAATGTAACTGTTTATGCAAGTCAAGTGAATCTTCTTTAATGAGCGATAAGTTTTTATTCTAAACAAGTCATCTATAATAGTAAATTTGCATATCTTGATATTTTGTGAGATGTTATGCCTGTATTGCAGAGGTTGGATAGTTTTGTCTATAAATATTGCTGTCCTATTTGTACAGCATGGTTTTAATTTAATGTTACTGTTCAATATTTTCTTCTTATAGAAGAGTCCCATGCCCCTTTTTTGTATAACATGTTTTAATAAATGTTATCTGTCAACTTGTAAATGTTTTCTTAAGCTCGAATGAAAGGAATGCATGTCTAGTACTAGTATTTAATATTTCACCTTGCCAAAATAAGTGCTTAAACAGAAGTCCAAATCCAAAAGTTGTTGATATATAACTTTATTAAATATACAAAGAAAAATTGTATCTAGTAATGTGTCTTCTTGAAATACTGAGAACATGCTAGTCTAGTCTAAGAAAACACAAAACTGAAACCTGATTTTTGTAACAGTAAGTTTGATGAATTTGTGGAATTGGACCCACTTCTTTACTGCTTTAGGCAATTAGTTTCCATGCTAATTCAGATTTATCAGACAGGTTTGTTAGAACTGCTTTTTGCAGAATGGTGATCTCTACAATACAGAATGCACATGCTTATAGAAAAATTCCAGAGCACTCACCTTGTAGAAGTAGCAACCACTCGTCCAAAAACCCTCCCCGTACATTTGAAGTAGGTACAGGTAACATAAGGGGTTTTTTTCTTGTCTAAGTATGAAAGAAATTTTGTACTGGAAAAAGTATTAAGTTTCCCTTATCTTCATGTGAGGATTCTTTCTCTCCCTGAGTAAATTTAGGTACTGAACAACTGATTTTGTCCAGACTGTCTGCTCTGTCCTCATGGAACTGTCCCAGCTGCTGCTTGCTACCTAAGCAAAAATGAGCTCACTCTCACTGAATTCCTGGAGAAGTCACTATTGATGTACCACACTTCTTGGCCTTCAGCAACTGCAAATGGAATATGGTACAAGCAAATTTTCTGTTGCAGTTAGTTGCACTTACTGAATGCAAGTAAGAACAAATCCCAAGGTTTTCTGCCCATTCAGAATTAGTTGTTTGCTTTGATCTGAGTGAATACCGTTTGTGTGTCTGTTCTTTCACTCTGTTGTTTGTGCCCCGGTCAGGATGGTCCCCAGGCTGCTGCTTTATTGATCAGCACTCAGTGCCTCCTTTCTGAAGACTGTCTTCCGTGTTTTATGGGGAAAAACAGACCTCAAGAAGACAGACTGTGATGTCCTAATTTAGACCGGGTGGATATCCCAGCAGGACCTGCTGGCAACAGTCGCTCTGACTTTTATCAAGTGGTACATGAACTGTCTGTGAAACACCGAGTCGTTGCACTACTCAAACTACCAGCATGTGCAGGGTAACTCACAAAAAATCTGTGCACGCTTGCTGAGGCGATTTCTCCGAGTTACAAGAGCAGCGTACACAGGTGAACTTTCTATTTCCATGCTGAGTAAGGGCGGCCGTTCCCAGCCGGAGTGGGGGATGTGCTCCCGCGCGGCA
>NW_008659607.1:4993-7288 GCF_000695815.1 Acanthisitta chloris | reverse complement strand
GGATGTGGCACTTAGAGTCATGGTCTAGTATCAATGGTAGGGTTGGACTTGATGATCTTTGAGGTATTTTCCAACCTGGCTGATTCTAGGATTCTGTAACTGCAGCTATGCTGATGCAGAAAAAAGGATAGATTTGTCTAGCAGGAGTTCATCAACTCTGAAAATGTGATTACAGTTGCTATTTCAAGTGAAATGTCTTAATCTCATGCCTTATATAGATATTAGCTTGTGTAAGTTGCACAGTGAATGTCACCATTATGTTCTATAAACATACTTCACACCATACATGTATTGGCTTTGCTTGAGCTTGCATAACTCCACAGACAAAGGGTGGCAGTCTGGCACTGTCTTACTGAGATTTTGCACTGACCATTTGCTTTCAGTCTTTTTTCTTGAGTAAGACCAAGAGTCAAATCTGTGTGATGTCAGCTAATGTTGTAGCTTATCACTCCTCTGCCATTCCTGTAGGTATGCTGAATAAAAACTGTCACAGGTGTCAGTCTTGGTAAAGAGCTCACTAGATCTTCTTGGGACTTGGTGGGGAATATGAGTAGTATGAAGGAGTATGATGCCAGCTGAGGACTTTTAGATATTCAGAAACAACTTCTGGCCAATATTCAGAAGGCCTTTCTTTGACTGGCCACCATCACTGCACGTGCTTTGCTTCTGTTTGCAGTTGGACAGTAGTGTTCTGTCCATGCTCCAAAGGCAGGCCTGCAGCAGAAGCTTTCCAGCACACAGACTAGTAGATACTGTTCATCTGGCTCACTGCTGCCATAGCCTTCTCCAAAGGAAGGGAAACGGGGCTGTTACAAAGAGCTGATCTCTAATCTCTAAAGTGAAGGCTTGACTACAATTCAGATTTCAGGATGGTGAGAAAAATGTTCTTCCTGAGGGAGGTGATGGTCAGAAATAGGCTGACCTATGTTGGGGCTTCTACAAGAAACTCACTTAGCTTAAAACAGGGTGTGTTTCTCGGAACACACAGTAGGAACAACTTCTATCACAGCAAAGACTTTAGTTATAACTAACATTTTGATTTGAGTTTTGTGCAGCTGAGAAGGCATTTTCTTAAGCCTGCTTATGATTTAATTTCTGCAGTAGCAAGAGAGCAGCTGCTTTTGGCAGAAAGGACTTCAAAGACATCTAGTCAGATTAATTTTGTTCTGTGCAATGAGAAGCTATCCATAGGAGCTCTGTTGCCATGTCTTTGGCACTGTTGAAAGAGGTGGGTGTTCTGCAATTCTCTGTTAGTAGCAAAGTTCCTGAGTTTTAATTCAGATGAGTGCGCAGTTTTGAAAAATTCTGGAAAGAAGACTGTAAGACTGTGGATCAGTAAAAAGGACACCTTGCTTGAGAGTCAGCTCCTCTGTCTCTGTCCTCATGATGTTGAGAGATGATGTTGTCCAGACAAAGGGCTAAGACAGGAACATGCAGCTTTTGCCATTGCTTCGAGGAGGTTGTGTTCAGACTGGGCAGGAAGGTGCCTTTCTGCCTCTCTTGGACATCTGCTAGGCTGCTTAGCAGCACCTCTCTGCATGGCTCGTGCTGTGGGACATCTAGTGGCTGTGAGACAATACATTGGGTGAAGCATTGACAAGATTGTTGATGACTGAGGATCATGTACACAAGTACATCTGTGGAGCAGTTTGCAGCAACAGTGCAGCTCCTGAGTGGCATGTTTGATGGCCCTATATAGTCACTCAGAAGAGCTCACTGCTCAGGTTGGGCATGGTTAGAACCATGAAATGGCTCTAACAAGTACATCCCACCCCTTCACCTCTTTGCTCTTCCTAGCTTAAGTGAATGAGTTGTGGCAACCAATTAATTGAACAAATGGAGAAAGTCCATGGAAATTAGCGTGTTTATCTCAAGGCCATTGATTCCCCTGTAACTCTGTGTTGAGTAATGTGTGTTGGAGAGGGAATTCTCCTCTATTTCCTCTCTCTGTGTATTTCTTCTTGTTTCATTTTCATACTGCGCTTTGAAATACTTTGTTTACTTTGGCTTGTAGCTCAGTGTTTTTTGGGTATCTTCTCCATTTAATGAATTTCACATAAATTACCGTGAATAAACTTGTTTTTCTTGCCTGGCACTTATTGATTGCTTTATCTCTAGTTACCTCTTTATGAGCTAATAACATATTGCACAATTCTAGGCTGTTAACAGTAACAAATGGACCATGGAGTAGATGATCATTTTCTGCCAAGCTAAAATGACTTCAGGATTTTTGTCATTCTTTTCTCAGTTGTAACCAGATTGAGCAACAGTGATGAAAAGGAAACGCTGCCATAA
>NW_008659607.1:2757-4972 GCF_000695815.1 Acanthisitta chloris | reverse complement strand
CAGCAGGAACTTTTAAAATAATCACCCAAAAGATTTGTACCTCATAGTAGAAAGGGTGTTAGCAAAATGACAGTGACATTTAGAAGCATAGCAAAATATATAGTTCAAAGCACCTAAAATAATGTAGCCCAGAGTTAACAAATCACTTCAATTAATGTGGGGTTTTTTGTCTGTTTGGGGTTTTTTTTGTAGAACAGACAAAATTTTTAACCAAGCTGTATTTTTTTTTCAGTGATATTCAAGGCAAATAGTTTCAGCAAATAAATTTTTAGTTAGTAAACAGACATAGTTGTCTGCAGTCTTAACAATTAAGGCAAATGTCTTGGCTGGCCACCATTAGTATAAATAAATATTTATGGTGTTGTGTGCTACTTAATCCTTTGCTTGTACAGACCTCTGCTGCCTGCTTGCCCTGTAGCAAGTTCACACTGTCTGTGTTATACATGTATGTGTATGTACAGGTTTTTGTAGGTCTGTATCGTGTATCTGTATCCTGACCGATGGAGAAGACAGAGCTTCTGGAGTAAACTGTTAGTCAGTGTGGTGCATAGGTGTGGGACTGGCTTTGAAGAGAAATAAAACAGCTTAACATCAATATGCAGATACTAATTGCAGTATGCTGAGACAAGTGGTCTGGTTTTGTTGCCCAGAGCTGTTGATCTTAGTGTTTTGAAGATACCTTCTGCATTGATTAGATCCAGTTCACACTTTTTGAGGTTGTCCTTTACAGCAGTTTAGCAGCTGGAAGCTTTTATTTGTACACAACAACTACAGAACAAGAAAGTAGCTTCAAAGTAATACTTGGATGGATACCAGCACAAGCTAGCAGCTTCAGCTGCTGTTTTCAAAACTGCAGATATTAAGTTGATCTTAATCCTTCGAACTCAAGTAAGTTTCTTCATGAATTAAATAATAGCTTTGTATGTACTCTGATTAGGCAGGAGGAGGAGGTGGTTATTTTTGTTTAGCTTTGGGAAGACACAAGGAAGAGTTTAAGACTAAAACGAGGGAGGAGGGCAAGCAGAGGAAAACACTGAAGAGAAGCAGGAAGATTTTTGGAGAGAGCTTTGCAGGACAAGCAGAAGGAAATGTCAGAGACAACATGGCATGGTGGTCTGCAGCCATCTGTGGGAGTGTGTCAGCAGTAACTCTTCCCTTCCTCTCTCCCTCCCCTGGTAATAATTTATGTTGTGGTTTGGGTTTTTTGTTTTGTTTTTATTTGCATGTCTGGAGCGCATTTCAGTGTTTAAGTCACCATTGTCCACTGTAGTGGCTGCATACTACAACAATTACAGCTGTTAATCCTCAAATGTTGCCCTCAGAGCTGTACATCTATTGAGAGTAATGTGGTACCCAAGTCTGAGCCTGCAACTGATGGAATCACTCCTAATTTAAACTGATGTTTTGGGAGCAGGTTCTGTTCATTTGTTTTACCAGAAGGTGTGTATGAGCCTGGCAGACAGAGAACTGTATGTCCTAGGAGTCTGAGAAAATCCTGAGCACATTCACTGCTAAAATGTGGATACTTTTGCATATAGTTAAGTATGTAAGAATGTCAGGAGAATTGAGGCCTGGCTTATGAATTGTTTAGGCTTGTGATTTATGAATTACTTAGGGTAATTTGTATAACTGCTGGCAGATGTGTCATGAGTCATGCTCATAATGTTGGTCAGTGCTTAAGATGGAGGTCTTTGATGTAATTCCCAGGTTTTCTGATGAACTACTGAATGTCTCAAAGGCAGGCTGTCCAGTTTGGTGATGGCAGTATGGTTCATGTAGGGTACCTTTCCTTTGGGAACTGTCTCGCTGAATTCAGGTCCAGTACGTGTTTTATTAGGAGAGATACTGCTACCTCTTTTGGAAATGTTGGGTAAATTAAATGTTTATAATGCCAAAGGGTTTTTCTATAGTAAACCTGTAATTATTTTTCAAAATTCAGCATGGAAGTGTTCTGACTCTACAATCTTTTCTGATCTTAATAGGACTTTGCAGACTCCAGCCCAGGTTCCAGTGGTTGTTTCTCCTGGAAATCAGCAGCTGCATGCTGTAACACTCCAGACAGTGCCTCTTACTACAGTGATAGCCAGCACAGATCCAACCTCAGTAACAGCAGCCCAAAAATTCATTTTACAAGCCATTCCTACTTCGCAGCCCATGACAGTTCTGAAAGAAAACGTCATGCTACAGTCCCAGAAGCCAGTCTCACCTCCTTCCT
>NW_008659607.1:0-2745 GCF_000695815.1 Acanthisitta chloris | reverse complement strand
CAGCAGGTGCTCACCAGCAGTGTGCAGACAATTTGCAATGGAACAGTCAACATGGCCTCATCTCCATCCTTCAGTACCACCACCCCCGTGGTGACGATTTCGCCGAGCAGCTCACAGGTGATAGCTCAGCCCTCGGGTACAGTGATCACTTCGGTTATTAAAGCACCAGAAACGAAACAGGTTGGCATAGAAGAAGCAGCAGAGGAAGACAGTGACAAATCAGATGATACTGAGCAGTCAGAGCAGAAATTCCAGCAGCAACCATTTGTGATGGTAGTGCCCAGTCCAAATGGTTTCCCATCTAACGTGCAAGCGAAGCAAGAAAATGAGCCATTGGAACCCAATTTGTATTAATAATTAAATAATGGGAGAAAAAGACCCTGTGGATGATTATTTTCATAAATGTGATGGGACCTTTTCAGTTATGTATATATGATTTGATTCTGATGCAAGAGGTTGCAAATCTACTTAAATTTCCACACTTAATTGTTAGAATTCATGCTTTAGGATGGATTTTGATTTTCTGTTAATTGTTAAATGTTATCATATAAATAAAAGTATATATTACTCATTTTTCAAAATACAGGCATGAAGGAACATGCTTTTTATGTTATGAAGACTTTCTCCTGAGGTTGTTGGCCAAAGTTTCAAACTTCTTGTACATTTTCAGTTTGTTGCCGATTTACATTGCAGTTATGTCATGTAACCTCTTCTGTTTAATCTGTAGGTATATCACTTAACTTCTGAAGCAGCAGTTACTTTTAGTGAGACAGTTTCATTCCATGTGTTTCAAGTTTTGTGATGGGATATCTCTTTCGTACCAGTGAATGACACCAGTTTTAGGCTTTGATAACCAGTTATCCTCTTGCATTTTTTGCAGCACAAGCTCTTGTGTGTGCAAAATTGAATATATACACTCCTATTGAGAGTACACGCAACATTAATTCCAGTAATGGACAATGCCATGTCTATATTTTATATGAGAACATCAGATATATTTAATTACAGAAGCTAACAGCATCACTACAGGTGCAAATGTTTCATGCCATTTTGCAACTATGAAGCTTAACAGTCTTGCTTTCTACTTCAGATTATTTTGTAAGGGGGGAGGGAAATGAAATATATACAATTTATGCAGGTTTTTGGAGATTAATACTGCTAAGAGGTTTTTTTTTTTTTTGATTGTAAATACTGTATATTCAATGTTGCGGGGAAGTTTTTTCAGCTAATTTGTTTCCATACAAATTTTTGATAGATGCAAATAAGATCATTATGTTTAGAGGTCTAATGTTATATGTATTCATATTGCAGAGTGAATTTGTATTTAAAGACAAATTTTTAAATGATGGACCCCTCTGAATCTTGGGTCCTTGTCTTTTGTATTTTTAATTGGTTTATTATGAAAATAAATCAAGTGGAAAAACGTTTTTCTGTATTTACTCTGAAATGTTTTTATGTTATTTTTGATGTTTTGACAGTTAT
Source organism: Acanthisitta chloris (assembly GCF_000695815.1). Taxonomy (NCBI): domain Eukaryota; kingdom Metazoa; phylum Chordata; class Aves; order Passeriformes; family Acanthisittidae; genus Acanthisitta; species Acanthisitta chloris. The sequence continues at coordinate 1,263 of NW_008659607.1, read as the reverse complement.
CATAAATAACCAAAATACAGTGAGAAACAGGACGATGTGATTAGTCAGTGTGGGTCTGTGGTGGGACACAAGCAACTCACAAGTCCCTTGATCAGCACTGTGGGCATCCTTGGAACAGCAGCACTGTATGTTTTTGTAGCTCAGCTGAAGGTTGAGCTAAATCTAACAAATGGACTTAAACTTCTTTTCCATCACTTCCCAGTACATTACAAACAGCCCAAAACTTTGAAGGTAATTGTGGGATGCCATTTACCACAAAGGTCTTTGTAGCTTGTGTGGCACAAGTGATATAACCCAAACTTCTAGGGGTCCAAAACCTTGCATTTTTGCAGTGTTTCAGCAGAAGGTGGATTAAAAATAAATATGATGCCTGGTATGAGTCTAGCAGTATAAAATTAAAGGAAACATGACTTTCTATTATAGAATGAACGTGGGAGTTTTATTGATTGGCTGAGAAGGTTAAATGTAACTTTAAGCATATGAGTATTAGAAAAACTGTGGCAGAGACGGTTTGCTCTCGTTGCACAGAAGTAACTCTGCCAACTGCTGAACAAGGAGTTGTCTGCTGCAGTAGCCCTGTTAATACAGTGTTTCTTCCCTCTGACTCCCAGGCAGTCAGGCTTACACCTCCAAACCCAACACACTCACCCCATTTCCAGGAAGGCTGGACATAGCCAAACTAGTGGTTGTTTATCTGGCAGTGCTCCCTGCAGCTGGGGAGTGTGGCAATATTGCTAGGAACGTAGCTGAGCATTACAGGAGCAATCTGTTGACAGTGCTCATCCTGAGGGCTCTGACAGACTGGGGAAAGCACTGGGAAGGGAGACTAGGTTTTTAAATCAAACTATAAAATAGGGACTTTTTCCTATACTACAAATGTTTCATAATTCTAGGAAGTGTTAATAACACTCGACTGACATTGGTTGTTTTAGACACAGGGAAGTTGTTTCGGTGATTTACTGGAAATGTGAACAAAAAAATTGCACCATTAGGTTACAGCTTCACCAACAAAACTTCTTGTCATAGATGCAACTATTACATGGGGAAAATGATTTGTTAGCTTAGTTGGAGAGATGGGAAAACCTCCGGCAGCAGTAACGTGTCTCCCACAGCAAACTGTTGTGTAACGAAGAGTGAACTGAAATCAGTCCCTGGGGCTCCGGGTGGATCTGCACTTCGAGCTCCCTTTGGTGCCGCGAAGGAAGGGAGAAGCCGAGTAAATCATAAAATGAGGGCTGACAATCGAGCTTGGGCAGCCCCTCC
>NW_008659606.1:0-3126 GCF_000695815.1 Acanthisitta chloris | reverse complement strand
TTCCCACTCTCCCCTCCCCCCTCGCCCCAGGCATGTTGATTGCATACATTAAATGCATTTCATGTGGCCTATTACATTCTCACCCTATACGCCCATCAAATAAGATGAGAATTGAGGAATAGCACTGTGAAACGTATACTTTTGAGTTTTGCTTTCCTTTCCTCCTAATGATCCTCATCTCCCAAGAGTTTCAATGACAGTAAAAATGTGTCAAGAAAAGCCTGCATTCTCCTTAAATACTGAAAGTAGGGAATAGTGCACACACATACAGCTATACATATATGAGGAGGGTGAAAGGGAGGTATGTTCTCTGCACAGTGTCCAAATTCTTATTGTTGTTATTCTAAAATGGTTCTCCTGTTTTTGTTGGTTTCTTTTTTTTTCCTGTCTCCTAGAAAGAGAAAATTTACCAAGAACTGACTCCCCACCTCAGCCGCTAAAATCGCCCTTCCAGCCTGTTCGTGACAAGTGAGTTTGTTTGTTTGTTTTTACTGCAGGAATGTTACTTTTGTGAAACAGAGTGTTTGAATAATATAAACTAATTATAACACCTAATCATCACCATAATAATACATGCAGGCAATAAGGACAGCACAGGAGTTGAAGTACTCTTTTCAAACAGGCTAAACTGCAAATGTATGTAGCCAAACTGTAACTTTTCTAAAACTTAACAGACCTCAAGGATCTGTTAATTACACCAGTGACAATGAGTTTTGTGTAATTATCTAACACTAAGATGCTATAGCAATAGACAGACAATTGTTTTTTTTTTTTTTAAAGATTGTTACGGCTTCTTTTTTTTTTCCTTCCTCCCTTCCCCCCTGCAGCTCTTTGGCTCAGCAAGAGGGAACACCGAGAATTTTAACAGCTCTCCCTTCTGCTTGATTAAGTGATTTGGTGAAAAAATATTACAGAGACTGGTATTAAGGACAGAGAGAGAAACAAAAAAGGAAACGGTATAAACGACTCCCATCAATCTCTTTTTGCAATAAGGTGGTGCAAATCCATAAAAGCGATTACACAAATCTGTAGATGGATCCCCTTCCTCATTGTACCATTTCAGATCGTGTTATTCTAACCATTCTTGGATTATTTGTTTGGTAAATGTTTCCCATGTGTTTGTGGTTTTTTTTTTCTGTATATAGAGTGATTTCAGATTGTAAATAACGCGTCAGCAAAACTTGTCTAAATCATATATTTTTGTCTAATAAACTAAATGAAATTATGAGATCTCTTCAGGTATGTATTCTGTTACTGCAGATCTTACACATATATAACACAACTAGTCAAACATTTATAATTTGTTTTCTAAAAAATCAAGTCTCCTTTGCCTTTGGGTAACTGAAACTTAAGCTAGCAAATCCAAGCTTTCAATGACTCTTGTAGCTACTTTGCCGAAAACAAGCTGCGAGCTTCCTTTTCAATACACGCAAATTTAAGAAGTTGAGTGAAGCTGGTTCTTGACTAGTAAAATGAAAGTTATTTTTTTCATTGGTGATGAATCAGATGTGTTGTGTAGTATCCATTTCCCGAGCATAAATAGACCTGACTTCCACTTACGTTATAAAATACATTCTTAAAACTGAAAGGGACAAGTTTTCTCACAGTTTCCTAGCGTGCAACTTTGCTGTCCAAACTGATTCCTCAATTGAATCAAGAGCTTTCGTGCTTCTGACCGAAGACGAAAAAACATAATAGCTTAGGAAAAACAATTATTTGTAACGATTTGCGCTTTAAATAAAGGCAGAGGAAATATGACTGTGAAAGATGTTTTCCTATAAATTAAGCATAATCTTAACCAAAAAAACACAAAACAAACCAAAACAAAGAAAGAAACAAAAAAAAAACCACCAAAAAAAGGCAGTTCTTGCACATCTCAGAAGAAAGTTCTGCGATTCCGATCTTTTGGTTAAAAACAGACTGAAAGACTGGATCTATCGCCTTATAAAGGCATTAATCTTCCAAACACGGTCCGTTAAAATGTGTAATATTTTGAGTGTTTACTTCTTTTTTTTCTCCTAAATGAGAACACTAAATGAGCATTGAGGTGCTAATAAGATACCAGATGGTTGTTGATGGTGGAAAATGGAAAGAAGCAGCTGGGAAAGTCATTAAGAAATAATGCGGTGACGCCCTATCCAAACTGAACCAACCTCAAACCAGGACTTGTCGGAAACAGGATGAGATTTTCAAATAAAATATTAATAAAATTCTTCACAGAGATCAGAATATTGATCTTGATTTAGCTACAAAATCATTGCAATCAAAGAGCGGTCTTGGCGAACTATGCCATAGAGATCCGTTGGCAAAGCGGTGGAGGCGGTGGGCTCCCACTTTTTGCGGTTTTCTGATGGATCAGGGAAACAGGTCAGGCAAAATAGATTTTGTGCGGGGTATCTGAAGGGCTGTCTGAAAAGAGACTAATTTTGACATCCTGCGGTTCCCAACATACCATCAATTAGTTTGTTTCCTGTCTTTTAGTTGTTTGGGTTTGTTTTTTTTTTCCTTTTCCTAAATCACAGACAGTCTCATGTTGGTATTTGTTGGTAACTGTTCCAACAAAAGAGAGTATTACACTTTTTACCAAACCGGAATAGTTTAGCCTTCAGGGAGAGGGCAGGCGTATTTAAATATAAGGTAAAAGGGAAGAAACAAGCCTTCACGTCTGTAGAGCGAAACAGTGCATCAGGTCAGCTCTGGTGTAAACCTGATGCAATTGCTGCATCTTTCATACCAATTCAGATGTAATCGACGCGGTCCTACACCGGCTGCCCCTCTCCCCTCCTCAGGGCCTGTTCCTAAATTATTCTTGGGAGGTACGGCCGGCCCCAAGCAACCCGGAGGTCCGGGGTGCTGCTGCTGCCGGGGACAGACCCCCGAGCCGCCTGGCTGTCATGGACTGGCTCCGCTCCTCCAAGGGGGAGTCGCACCGAACAGTCGCGCAGGGATGCTCTGCGAGGCGGAGCGAGCGCGGCGGTGCTGAATTGGCCTAGGAGGAGCGGAGAGGGGACTACTGTGTGGCATAGGAACGTCAGGAGGGACTTGAACTGTGGGAGCAGAGGAGCGTGAGAGAGTGTGTGTGTGTCCCCTGAGCAGGCAGTCCCGCTCCGTGCCCGCTTGCGGCGG
>NW_008659605.1:0-10763 GCF_000695815.1 Acanthisitta chloris | reverse complement strand
AGGTGGCAGTGTTGGAGCGCGCGGGAGGCGAGCGCAGCTCATCCCGCCCAGCTGAGCCTGCCCAGCTCTTCCTCCAGCACCACCAAAATCCTGCCGCGCTGTTACTCACGGGGACATGCTGCTTCTCTCTTGTTTTTGTTTGCTTTTAATATTTTTTTTAATCCGCAGGCGAAAAACATGCCCATTAACAGCGCGCACTGAAAAAGCGGCAGCAGTTGTAGAAGTAACGACTTTGCTTTTATAAAATGTAGCTGAATGACGCAGAGAACACATAGATGCTATTAGGCAATCGCCTTCTCGTGTACCGAATTCCTTGCTCATTTACATAAACCAGATGTTTCTTCGGCAAACGGAATTCCAGAAAGAAAAAACTGAAGTTGCTATATATTTGTGGTCTAAATGAAAGATGATGTGAATATATGGCACAAATGTTCCATTAGCCACTAAAGGCAAATGTATATGTTAAGCGCAAGAGTTCTCTTCTGTTTCTTTCTTCTTTCTGTTGTGAGGGCTTAGGTGATCCTTGGCAGAAGCATTTAAGAAAGGAAAATGAACGTACTTAAATTATATCCAGTGCCTTCAATGGCTTTCACTCCACTTGGGCATGAAATGTCTTTGCCAGATCTTAGCACTCAAACAGCCCGCTGAGTGGACAAACACTCTGAAACCAGTGATCAGAACTCCTCATTCCTGCAGGAGAACTGGCTCCTGGAATCCTTCTTCCCAGTACCAGATTCCCAGAGGATCAGTAAGGAACAAGAACTAGTTTGGTGATCATTTAAAACTTGCAACCTTTTGGTACACATTGATGAAGTGAAGGACATGAAAAATATGCATTTGCTGAAATACATTGTATTGTTACTGAAAGAAGAAATGACACTCAGAAAAAAAAATTCTAAAATACCTCGTTTACCCCTAATTCTTACTGCTTTTACCAAAAAAACCCAGCTTGCTAAATTTCTAGATTACTACAGGAACAGCAATATTTTACATTTGATCTGAAGGGCTGAATTCATGCAAGATGCCTGAAGGTTATACTTGTTACTCACTTAATATTCCAGAACATGCCCTTATCTGCCAAATCCTTCCAAATACATGGATCTGCCAACTTTTGGTGTGGAGCTATTAAAATCCTGGTAAGAAGGGCAAATCCTTATCTTAAATGGCACAGAGCAATAGAAAATTCGAAGTAGAAGCAAAACATTCAGCCTGAGAATAAATAATAGGTAACTGATCAACAACCAAATGACTGATAATAACCCAAACAAGGGTGAGCTATAAAAGCCAATATTTCAATCTCTTCTCTGCAGAGTGCTATGAAATTTAGAACAGGCTCTGAAGCTGCAGCTATGAATGTAGAAACCACACAGCAAAGGCAACTTTGTTGATGGCAATGGCAAAACAATGGGGAAAATGTCTTGATTTGAAAATCTTTTGGTCTACTGGGATGTCCAAACTCGGTCTGTAACCTGAGACTGAGGTATCAATGGGATTTGGAAGGGCTGACCTAGCTTTGAGCAGTAAGCAGCTCTTCTCAGAAAGAGCAATGATTTTCCTAGCTTTTCTTTTCAGTTCATGCTAACAAACACCAAGCCAACAGCAAAATAATGGAATTGGTCCTAAAGGACCAAAGAACTCCACCAGTTCTCAGCTTCAAATTAGGTCACATGTTTCACTAGCCACCAAACTCATCTAGAAATACCATGGATTTAGAAGACAAGGTTATTAAATCTCTATGTCGAGCCACTTGAGAAATATATGTGGTCACTTTAATAAAGCAAAATTGAAACAAAATACTCCAGAACAACATGTTTCAATTAACCTTTACTATCAGTCCTTCCAAAAGACACTGTGGCCTTAGAAGGACTGTGAGGCTCCAGTGCTTGGCAGCCGTGTTTCCTTCTCCTGACAACAGCAGAGCTCTGCCACACTGCCCACAGTTCTCACATTCAAACACTCCTTAACTGGCTGCTGGGATGGCTCTCACAGACTACTGTCAAAACATCCACGTCCACAAAAGCTACACGGGATGTCCCAAAATCCTGTGTACTTATGTCCCCACTTTTGGCAAGAATGATTACATGATCATGATCACATATAAAAACATAAACATCTATCCGCAAACTGAGCCTCCTGCCAACACAGACAGAATAACTGACATGTATAACTGGGAGAAAAAGAAGTTAAAATACTATTTTGGCTGCAACAAGAAGCAAGCCTTCGAAAGACATTCCTCCAAAATCACAAGTTCTCAACTCACAAATTTCTCTCTACATAAAATAATGTGACATTGTCATATGCTGGCAGAATTTTAACCCAGTCTAGAATAGCTATCCACCCAAATCCTATTGTGTAAATAAACAAACAGCATTACCAACAAACCATTTTAACTCTACATAACCAGAGCAATTCTAAGTCAGCATTTATGTCTTTTTTTTTTTTTTTAGTAAGGGGGGAAAAAGAAACCTCTCACAGTATCTATGGAAAAGATCACTCACATAGTTTGTTCCCAGCACTCATCAGTAACACACATTAATTATCAGCAGAGGTTCACTTTACACATCTGGTATCGCAGGCGATGGCTGAATCCAGGCCCAAGATACATAATTAAATTCAGTGTTTTTATCTTAGAGCAAGGACCAGATTGACAGCATGGTGAAGCAAAAGCTCTTATCTACACAACTGACAAAGTAAGTATGCAAAAGCTCAGGAGGTTAGAGGGTAGCCTGAGCTCCCTTACTACTCAATCTCTGCCAATTTGGCATTAATTAGACCCCTAAGAATCAGATGGGATTCTCAACTTACTTGGTATTTGCCATGAATAACTAGAACGTACCAGTGCCTTTCAACCAGTGGTGTAGAACTACAAAATTTCCTTGCTTACTGCTTATCAAAATCAGCATCAAACTGATTTTTCCAATCACATCTGATATTTTTCTCAAAATTAGTAATGATCATTGCCTGACTGCAATATTTGTGGCTTTATCTTTTAAATAATAGTATAGTTTGCCAGCTCCAAAACTGATTTCACAATGTCAGGACTTCATACTGTTGCTGAAATTTAAATATTACTTCTACCAAGTCTCCAACTTCCCAGAACGTAACTTTTATACTTAAACCTATCCACTCACAAAGAACAAACATCTCTCTTAAGGGATATTATAGTGAAACTTCGTAAAAAATCACAGTGTAAAACACAAACAGCTGTAAAAATTAAAAAATCAAGTCAATTTTTCCTGACAGTACATAACTATTCCCTAGAGTGTGTATTTTGTTCATAATAAGCTGTAGATGTGTAAAGAACTGAAAAAGAAACTTCATGTATTTTGCTCAGGAAGTTTTTTCTCCAACTGATTTTTGTTAGAATGGCTCTCCTGGTCTGTAGAACATCCCTTTGCTTCCCAGTCTTCTATGCCTGCTACATTATTCAGCTGGTAGACTGGTGAATTATGAGGTTATGAATAACATGATGTCCAGTATTTATATGAAGACTGCACTTAAAATGGTTTTTTGGAAGAAATGCAAAAGCAGTTTGCTTTTCAACAAAAAAACTAAAAGCACATGTTGAAACGGACATGGAAGGATGACATTACCGACAGGGAAGAACACTTGGAAGTTCTGCAGTGGGTGGGAGAAAGTTGGGAAGGGCAGCAATTAGAAATGTTTTGGAAGAAAAAACCATTTTTTTGGGTGAAAGTTAATTTTTACTGTGCCAATCACAATTTAAGTTAAATTCAAGTTTATTTTTCCTCATTCAGTTTATGATCTCATCTAGTCATCAAGGATGATTGATGATGTTTCAGGATTTGGGCATTTGCCAGTTGCAAGTAAAAGAGAATTATTTGTTTTTCTTTAGCACTATACTGCTGCCATTAACTGTATCCCACCCCTTTCTGTTTACAGCCTGTCACTGAAGCCACAGCTTTATTTTAATGTGGTATAAGCTCTGGTCTGGGGTTGATAGTGTAAGTGATCTAGCAGAAGTCTTGCACAGAGAACATCACTTTGCACAGAAAGCAGGCAACCTTTACTTCTGAAATTATCCCTGCCACTGATCCAGACCGTACCGTCTTCTCCCATTTAAACATGGACTTCAAAGCCATAATTGAGCAATGGGCTCTGCCATTTTCCTTGTTGTAAAACTACATTTATTTAATCCCTTTAAAAACAAACAAACAAGAAAATTACTTTGACCTTTGCCTTGGCACAAGGATTCTGATTTGAAATGTGTCTTACATGTCAAACGCCCTATAACTGTGTCCAGCTGAACCAGGTCAGATTTATGTGCAATTAGGAAAAAAGGAAACCAAAGCTATTTTGTTCTCATGTTTGTTAATATCAAAATATCTTGTAGCAGCATTGAGTTTTAAACTGAAACACACAGAACAATGAAAAAAGAAGACAACTGGAAAAGGAGTGGCCTGCTAAAAACTGGATTAAATAAATAATAAGGACTTTCTCACTTGCATTTTTTTCTGGTTTAAACTATTCAAAAATGTGTGTTTGAATGTCCCCATTTTGGCTGTTCATAAGCCACAGGGAGGTTTTTTTTGCATGAACTCTTCAACCTGAGAGTTTTAGCAGAAAAGCTTCTTTACAAGGCTTAATTAAAAGCAGGTTTAAGTAGGGGCCCTCACTCACTCTGGTTTTTATTTTGGCCTTCTTTCTGTGTCAGAAGTCAAGTCCCAGAAGAGAAATGAAGCTCATTATTGAGTGGGGAGAATATTTTCTCCTTCATTCTAAGCCCAACTAAACATGTTTCAGGTTTGAGTTTGGGTTTAGGTATCTCCAAATGAGATTTCATATAATATGCACCTAAAGGTGAAATGTAAGAAGATGCTAATCTTGATTTTTAACTTTGCCCCACATAATAAATAATGTGTGAAAAGCACACTGCAATCTTTTTTGCATGCAACTGGTTTGGTATGGGGAGCTGTATATTCTAAACAGATGGTGTTCACAATGAGTATACTCCACACCATCAGACGTCCATGATAAATGCAACACCATTGTCATGAAGTGTGGTAAACAGTCATACTATAAAATGCACTGAGCAATGTACCAAACCAGAACAGTAGTGACAGACTGGGAGGAAAACATTCATCTTTTTCCAGAATGTTTTAAGTAGTAGTTTCTTGGAGACTTTCGACATTGAATACTATGCTAGCAGCTCTTAAAGCACGCTCTCCTCAAAAGCAAGATTATATTTTAGCATGAATAACTATAAAAAAAGAGGGTTCCTATTCATTCATATCAGTCATTCTGGTGCACAGAACAAGGACCAATAGTCAAGCAGTCAATCACTTCAGTGAACAGGAAATGTATTATGTTATCATTGGTGGTTTTGTAACTGGACAGTAGGGCATCCTGTTTGCAACCAATAGCTGAAGCAGATGCAAGAGCATGATATTTGTCATAAGCATTTCTAAGAACAAAAACATGGTGATGTTTTTCAAAAGGCCTTTGAATGTTCACCAGATGTGGAGCACATGTGGCCCTTGAATGTGAGAGAATGATGCGACAATAAAGTTGAATCAATACAACATGTGCCAGTAATCACACCAAGATGACATGCAAATGTTTTAAAAACAAAAATATGTAAATTATTTTTAGCTCTTCAGGACAGAAAAACAGGTCACCTGGTTGAGAGCCCATCTGTGTGAAATATGTTTCTCCCTCTGTGAAACAGCATCTAGCTTTTGTATTTTTACATAAGAAATTCCATGCCACTACTTACTGAAAACATCTAAGTGTTAAAATATTTAAAGGCATCCTCTGCCTCTATGTATTTTATGAAAATAAAACTCCTACAAACAGTACATGCAGGAAAAGGACAAGATGACTAGTGCCAGGCAGGAGTGCTTTAGGGATGTCTTAGAACTATGTCTCCTCCTTTGACTTGCAGAAAGGAAGCAGGATGAGAAGAGGTACAGTACTCCATGCTTATCTTTACTTCTCTAAAAGTCCACCCATCATGTACTAATGAAATCATTAATTTTTCTGCTAGTGATAACTTCTAAAAGAGATCTTGCTCAGGCTATGGATAAAACCCAAAGGCACACAGTGATAGAGGCTAGGAAACAATCCATTTCACAGAGGCAATAAAACCGTTTGCAGATTCTGACATTTGAAATTCAAACTGAGTCTTACACAGGTGAGTTCATACAGAAAAAAAATTCATTCCATATAAGTGCAAAAACTGGGTGAAATCAGAACCCAATGCAAAACATTAAAGTTAACAGACTTCTCAGCTATTATGTGCCCTGAAACACATGGTGGCTTCTCAATCTATGTGTTTGTTGCCAATGCATGTAGTTAGATCCCTACCACTAAACTGAATGTTGGCACATGTGTCCTCAGTACATTCAACCTCTTCTCTGCACTGAAGAAGCAGTTGAAACTAAACCAGCATGTAGGCAATACAAAACTCTGCCTACATTAGTGACTGACACTCCCCTGAAGCAGTGGCAGCTTGTGTCTTTGTGTATCTCCTGCCATCTGTGTAGATGCAAAGAGAAGATGTACTGAACCATTAATCTCCTACAGTAGGTAGCTTCTCAAACAGCCTTTTTTTTCAGGGTACATAGGAGAAGCATCAACTCCCCAACAATTGTGACAAAAGCCAACCTCTCATCAAGGCAAGCCTGGAGAAGGAGCAGATAAGAGGACACAGGAGGTGCTACCAGAGTTGTTCCAAAGCTCTCCAGAACTACTGTGGAATACAGAGTACTTGAGTGTTGTGTATTGATTCGAGGATCGAATACTTTTTGTGTAATTCCAGAAATTAAATAACCTGGACAGAAAATCCATCTACAGTTTCAGGAAAATCTACACAGAGGGGAGGAAGGATAATTAAATGAAGACAAATGAGAAGGTTAAGAGAGCTTTTCAGTTGTTTTGGCTTGATTTTTTTTCCTACAAGGGCATATATGTTGAAATTTATTCCTATGGATCATATAGTTATAATCAGAAGACTTATGCCCAGTTAAGGCTACTGTCCGTTACAGATGATGAACTTTAGGTAATGGTGAAGGAAACCAAGAATTTTAGCTTTTAAAATTTTCTTTATTTATTACACAAGCAGAGACTTTCAGAGGGTTTTTTTTGTAACTGTATCTGTTAAAACAGATATGAGAATCAATTATTTTGAAAAATTTACTTTCAAAACCAAACGGAACTAAAACAAACCAAGCCAGTGGGAACCTGGTCACCAGGGACACCATAGCCATTATTAAAAAATCTTTTAATAAAAAGGCAGTTGAGGACTCACACCAGTCTCCCTTGGGGATCCATTATGTTAACCACACTGATTCTATTACTGAAAAACAATATTTTGATCAGATACATTTAATAGCTACAGCTATTAATAGTTACCTGTAGCTTAATACAGTGCCCACATCTTCCCAAATTTAACTGTTATCACAGAATCATAGCATCATAGAATCATCAAGGTTGGAAGAGACCTCTAAGATTATCAAGTCCAGCCATTAACCTATCACTCCACTGTAACCCCTAAACACTAACCCATATTCTTCAGCACCAGATCCAGATGCCTCTTAAACACTTCCAGGGATGGTGACTGCAGCACCTCACTGGGCAACCTATTCCAGTCTCTGACCACCCTAACAGGGAAAATTTTTTTTCTAATATCTACTCTGAATCTCACTTATCTTACTCACTTATCTCTCTCTTATTTTTGCTTCTACACTGCAGAATACTGGGTCAAGAAGTTAAGAGAAAACCAGAGACATTTTAAAAGACTAAAAGAAAATGCTCCTTATTTTTTATCAGAGAAGAATACGTGTGCTCTGTTCAGGAAAGTCAGCAGTACTGTGCAAGGGTAAGTTAGAGGCAACTATGAAGTATGTCCAAATTCTTTGCTGCCTATGGCTTAGCAGCTATTTCAGTTTCCCTAGACTTGAGGATGGGTAAGGAAGAAATACTGGAAGAGAAACTGATGGATAGAATTAAGTCATGTTTGGATAATTTCTCATCTCTGGCACATTACCTTTTCCTCCTCTGTTGCCCTTGTTAAAAAGAATTTGAAATTTTTCCCTTCCCCAGAGACCCAGACTATCATTTATTATTTATCTGTTATCTACATGTTGCTCTCTTACATCAACCTGACATTTGTGCTGAATGGCAATGGTTTATGGACTAAGTAATTTATTTACAGTAACTACAACCATATGTTTTAACCTGCTACAAAATTATGAAATACTTCCCATCAATACTCAGACCAAGTTAGATTTCTATACTGAACTGCCTAATGTGAGCATACAGCATTTCTGTACTTCAAACAAACAGTGTGAGGAGGTAAACAGCAGTTAACTGTATTCATGCCTTATTAGACACAGCTGCACAAATGGGCTGTCGTATTTGATTAGAAAATACTGTACAAGTGCGTGGTGCCCTTCATTTCTGCAGGCAACATGACTACTTTAAATTACAGAAACACTCACAGAACCATATGCTATTTGTTTTAAAGGCACACAAAGGCAAACAGTCCGGGGTGGGGTGGTGCTGGGGGGACATCCAGAGAGAAATTTAATTTTTTCTCCTATGCTTACTACACTTTTAACTAACAAAGCCTTCTTATAGAACACATGAAAGAGTAAACAGAGAAAACAATGCTACAGAAGTCACAGACTAGGTAAATGCAGATAATTTCTAGGTATGGAGCAAATACATCCTTTTGCTTTTTGGGGACAGATGAGAACAAAGCAGTCTTGTTACACCAGTGTGTCTTGTATCAGCCCTCACTGCTGAGGGTTCCAAGCCAGGAACAGCAGAGCCATTACACAGCTTTGAGCATAAATCCACTTTTGCCAGGCCTATAGTATGCTGACTTTAATGTGCTTATGCCCAAATACGATGCCATGGGGTGAAACAGGCAGGTTCTGAAAAGGCATCTTCTTAGATCAAGAAAGTCCCTAGGGAAACTTACGGCAATAAGAAGTAATTTAGCTGAAGAGACATGAACAGGAGAAAATCTAAAGAAAGACAACCACTAGAGGAAATCTCTCTCCATTTCCCAAGAAAACACAAGAAATGTGTGGGAAACACCTACTGGATTGAGCCGTTTGTCTGCTACACAGGTATTGATTGCTTAAACTTCTAACAAAATAAATGTGCATGTGTGTAGAAGGGGTGGTAGCAGTTTTCTCCTTTCTCCCCTGAGTAGCTGGCTCCTGTTACAATTATTTATACATTGGGAATCTTTCATTTTACAGGTAGCATTCTGGTTTTGTACATAGAACATTAATTTAACAGTTCCAATTAACTTAATATGCTTAGCCTCTTCTTCCCACATGGCTCTTAAAGTTTTATTAATGTGGACATTTGTTCACTTAAGAATGCCATTTCTTCCGTAAGTGCTCATTCTGGAGGCTCTAAGTGACCTGTGCCTGGATACAAAATATTACTTCTTTCACAGGATGAATTTTAAGTGAGAACCACAACGACAATACTTCACAATTTTCAGAACAAATGCAAACACCTTTACTTGACAAGAATACAGAAAAATACTCTTAACTCCCCTGTGATATGGTAACCACACATAAAATATTTTAACGCTGTCTCAGCAAGAGTTAGAAAAACTTAAAACAGTTTTCTTTCAACAGATCAATAAATTGTCAGTACAAATAGCTTCTGGTCACTCTCAAAGCATGTAATTATTGTTAAAACAATCCCTACCTGTATTTTATTTTGCTTTCAGAGTAGTCTGACAAGAGCATTCTAACTCATAGAACATTATTTTGACTAGAATAATTCTATATATAAATACAGAATAAAAGAATTTATATTTATATATACACGCATACACATCTTTTTTCCTGAGCAAAACTAGTTGGAATATCTTAATTCTGGCATGCCAAACCTGGGAAATGGTCCACAGCAAAGCTCCCTGAGGACAAGGAATATGTAACAAACAAGCTCCTCCTCTACAGAGTGTCACAGATGGTGCACAAAACCATTCAAAAAAACTCATCACTTCCTCAGATTTAGTCCACTGCTATACCTGTATTACTGTAGCCCTAAGGTGTCTCCAGCAGTTTAGGGCTCTGGTTTATAAAAATTCATAGAAAACACATAAATACAACTGAATTCTTGTTAAAAACAAGGTACCATGAACATAAGAGGCATTGAGAAAGCAAAAGAAATGACCTGAGACCATGCAAGGCAGGTGTCAAGAAACAACACTATTTCAGGGCATGTATACACCAGTGTTTACACAAGGCCATGAAATTAAACTTAAATTTTACGTAGAATAAATACTTGCAAAGTTAAAAATATCACATGTATAATGGCATAATCCAAACGGGTTTACATGTTCTGGAAACTATGCCAGTTTAAATGCAGCAAGTCTAACAAACAGATGGTCAAATATGAACTTAGAGTAAATAATTTGGAAGCTTAAGTAATTGATGTATGACTATTTTCACTTCATCAACAAATTATATTTGATCCTCTAGCTGTGTAAGACAGAATGTAAGACATCAGTGTCCAAACCGTAATCTCATCCAAAAGGTACCAAATTCCAGAGGGTGACCTTTGCAATCAACATGGTATCATGCAAGACTCCCACCAAGACAATTCATTCCATATGTAGCTTTATGCTGAAAAGTGACTGATCTAATTTCAAGATTTATTTTTTAATGTAAAATCTCTAATTACAGGCAGCTAACACCATGGGTCTCTTTTCCAAATACTGTTGCAATGTCTCTTCTAAAGAGATTCATTGATCATCATTGTAGGCCACC
>NW_008659604.1:0-2547 GCF_000695815.1 Acanthisitta chloris | reverse complement strand
TGGGAGGGGATGGGTGATTGGCATGAAATGTGCTGCCTGGGGTCTCTGTCCTGTTGTAGCTCTCGGGGCTGGTCTCTATGCTCACACCAGCTGTGGATGCCTGTGGCTCTGTCCCTGGTTTTCCCTGCTGGAAGAGGGTTTGGTCCCTCTGCCCTCCAGGAGAGGATGAGTGGAGCAGTATTTTTAGCAAGCTCCGTGAGCCCTTTCTCTTTTCCTCCTGTCTGAACACAGAGCCTGCATAATAGCAACAACAAACTTTTGTCCCTCACTTTGGTTTTGTGCTTCTCTTGCAGCATCTCCTCCCAGTACTCCTCTGCCATGTCCTCACACTCCGGCAGAGATGGTAAGAATCCTCCTTTCCCCTCAGCCTGGCTCCTTCCCCTTCCCAGCCAAACAGGTTGTTTAAAACAGAATTTTCCAGCCCCTTGTGGGGACCGGAATTTCTACCATCTCCTGAAGAATGTGCAGTATCTGGTCATCCTGCCCTGGATAACTGTCCCCACTTTCCTTTGCAGTCGTGACCTCTTCCCGCCAGGTGCGCACGGTCGTTGAGGAGGTGCAGGATGGGAAGGTGGTGTCCTCCCGGGAGCAGGTCGTGCTCAGCAGTCACTAGGAGCACCTGCAGCTCTGCAGCCCCTCGACCCCAGGCTCAGGGGAGCAGTGAGCTGAGCCAAGCACTGCCTGAGGCTGTGCATGGTAGGGCTGTGTCCCAGAGGGGTGTGCTCCCTTCACCTCTGTTACCCTCACTCCCTGCAGGTGCCTCTGTACACACTTAATAAAGCTTTTTCCCCTTGTTTGTGCAACTGCAGACTTGTCTCTCACTGACACATGATCTTTCAAAGCCTCAGAGATGTGTGTTCATGCCAGGGAAAGTCCTAAGAAACCAGAAGAAGAAGCCAGTGAGAGGAGGGGAATGGAGGGAGATGGGTTCCATCTGAAGGGGATGAGTCCTACCTGGTGGGAGGTGGGTTCCATCTGAAGAGGATTAGTCCCACTTGGGGGGACATAGATTCCATCTGGAGGAAGATGAGTTCCACCTGGAGGGAGATGGGTTTCAACTAGAGGGAGATGGGTTCCACCTGGGGAAAAGATAATTGGAGACAACTGTTTCCCGTTACCACATTGCTCACAAATACATGGGGCTGGCTGAGACATAAATTGGGTAAGTGGTACAAAATGAAGGCAATTATGGAAAGATGAGGTTTGAGGTCAATGTGCCACATGACTGATAATTAAAGCCAACAAAATAAAGCTCAGTTCTCTAACCCTTGGGACCACAAAACATCACTTTCTCCTGCAAGCTGAACTGACAAGACTTCAGCAAGGCTGTCAGGTGTGCTGTTCCAACACATAAGCCCAGAGTCAAGCCTTGTTGACAAACCTCATCCATACACACTGCTGTCTCTGTTGGCTGTCTTTAAATCACACTACTGGGCACAAAAACTGTATACAGAGCTTTTCTTGCTGCCCCAGGGCTGCACTTGACAGGATCTAAAGTAACCATTGCTTAATCCGCACTGGGAAGAGTAGTAATAGTTTTTATCACTATTGTGTCAAGTAGATCTCTGCTAAAACCCTTCCTGAATCACTCGAGGTGGAAACAACGCCCAAGGGCAAACTGCTGTTCAGGATTAGTGAGGCAGCTTGGGCACCAGCAGCCAGGTACAGCTGTGCCTGTGCCCACTCGCTCCCTGAGAGCAGCTCAGGGGCGGTGCAGAGCGCGCCAGGTACAGCTGTGCCTGTGCCCACTTGCTCCCTGAGAGCAGCTCAGGGGCAGTGCAGAGCGTTAGATAGGAGAGGAAATTGGTTTAGACCCAAAAGCTTGATGGAATCACTTAGATCCAACTTCATGCTTTCCAGCCAGTGGTGCCTGTGAGCCCTGTCCAGTCTCAGACTGTCGGCTCGTGTTATCCCCCGTCTCAAGGATACAGGTTTGGGGCTCAGACCAAAGAGAACAGTTTATGGTAACTCACCTTCCCTTTGGTTATAACCATGTCCAAGATGCTCCTGTGGCTCAGCTCGCTCATCCTCTGGGTGCTTAGAGATGATTCATTCTCCCTCAGCCTCCACAGGGCGTCACAGTCCCCCCGAGCTCTCACCACCACACGCTCCTGCCCTGAGCAGGGCTGGGAAGAGCTGATGATGTCTCATGGGCATGACAGGACAGGCAAAGGAGAGGAAAGGAGATCGAAGAAGTGGTGAACCTGCCAGGTCTTTCCAGAGAAGGGAGGGTGAGGAGATGTTATCATTCTGTGTCATCATTCAGCAATTACAGGAAACGAAATAGCAGAGTGCAAAGTTCATGGATTATATGGTGCTTCTCCCTTTGCTGGAATAACAGAACTCCTTGCAGAACTAGGAATTCTCCCAGGCCAAGTGAGCCTCAAAAATTGAAACCAGATCAAGCAAAAACATACCTGAGTCTGAAGCTCTTTTAGACTCTGGCAGTAGGTAATGCAGGCTGGGAATCCTGAGCACACTGCTAATGTGCTTGTTTTTATTGCCATCAGAAAAGAGCTGCTTGTCTCGGTTTGAGAGACAGGTGTC
>NW_008659603.1:0-1013 GCF_000695815.1 Acanthisitta chloris | reverse complement strand
CTCAAACACAGATCTGGTGCCCTGAGACACCAGAACAGAACACTGTTTATTCCAGCGTTCTTTCAAACAGCCTTTTGCCTCCAGGAAAGGAAATTATTGCTAGAAATGTCCTTTCCTAGCCCGTCATGCTGTGTTTGAATCCCAACAACACTTCTTTTAAACTCCATTGTGCTCAGGAATGACAGTGGCACTTCATGGCTGCAGTTTGTCTCTGCTGGTTCTGGTTTTGGGCAGTACCAGGAGAAAACTAAACCCAGTTTGATCTAGTTGAGACTGGATGTGGCACTTAGTGCCATGGTCTAGTAACCACGGTAGGGTTGGACTCGATGAACTTTGAGGTCTCTTCCAATCCATTTGATTCGATGATTCTACCAATGACTTTAAATCACTTTATTAAATTATTACTTTAGGCAAACATTTCTATTATTTAAATGATCATTTCAAATACTCTAAGTTTCTAACAGCCAAACACAAGCCCTCCTGTAATTTAGCCTGGTAGCTGGTTTGCCTCTCACCACAAAAAGTCCTGCAATCTGGCTGCTGCTTTTGCTGGAATTGGTTAAAATAAAGGCTCTTTTTGTAACTACAGTAAGTCAAGCGAGTCCATTGTAAAAGAAGTGCTTTGGTCTAGCAATAATAGACTGTTCTTCCTGCAGCACATGGGCTGACGTCAGCAGTCTGTGCTGCCAGAGCACCATCAGCACTCACCAGGGAGCTCTGAACTCACAAGTCATCAGTGCTGCAGGACCGTGCAGTCTCCCTCTGATGCTACCACTGCAGCATCCTCCTGGAACACCAAGCACCTTGCCAAGATGTTCCCAAACCTTCCCGATTCACCCACGTCATTTGAAGACTCTAGGACACCTCTGTGCAAGAATCCCACCAAGAGAAAGCTGTGCTTTATGTTTTTAACAGAGAGATGTGCAGGACAGCCCAGGCTGACCCCAGATAACTGGCAGTGTTCCCATGGCTGCTGCCTCCAGCCCCTCCCAGTGCTGCCTGCACTGCACGAT
>NW_008659602.1:899-2521 GCF_000695815.1 Acanthisitta chloris | reverse complement strand
CAGTTGTCCTGAGGACAACCTGTCCAACTATTAAAAATTGAGGCAAAGAAGGTATTAAGTACCACAGCCTTTTCTTCATCTTGGGTCACTCTGTTCCCTCCCATGCCCAACAAGGAATGAAGGTTTTCCTTGCCCTTCCTTTTGCTATTGATGTATTTCTAGAAACACCTTTTGCTACCCCTGACAGAAGTGGCCAGATTTAATTCAAATTGTGCCTTTGTCTCTCTAATTTTCTTCCTACATGACCTGACTATCTTCCTGAACTCTTCTTGAGTAGCCTGCCCTTTTCTCCAGAGTTGGTAAGTTTGTAAGATGCTATCCCACAGCCAACTATTTTTTCCCCAAATAGTTGATACAAACTGCACCTTGAGTGATGCTGATTGGGATTAGCTGGTAAAACCAGCTGTTATATTTGAATCAAATTCCAATTGTTCTTTGGCTATTTCCTATGTAACAATTCTCAGACAGTCTGATCTCTGCCTTATAGCTATTCATTTTGAAACACAGCTACTGTAACTGTAGATATAAAGCAGCACAGGACACATACACAATTATTCCTAGACCCCATTGGTATCAACTCAGAGATGTATTTCAGGGTAGTCTGGGCAACCAAGTTATAGAACTGCCAAGGAAAACTATACTACTGTGTTAGTGCATTCTCTGTTAAGGCCATTTGTTTTGCCACAACCAACATGAGTTGCAGTGAAATGACAAAATAGGCTACATTTAGCTACTAGTGAGAAATCAGTACTAGGAAGATCTTTCTATAGACAACTTTAAAATCAACAATTAACCCTCCTATCATTCTTCTCACTCTTAGTACTGCTGTCTCTTTGCTTGCAAAATCAAGCAGGGAAGTGAAATGACCTCCACACCATGCAAACAGAACAAATATTAGCATTTAGGGCCCTTTATTTACATATATATGTACATATTTGAATAGCAGTGGCTGTTTGTGAATGCATGAAAGTTTGTATCAGAAAAATGAGAGGTCAGACACTTTCAACTTAGTATCACAACCCTGTGACTGAGGACAGAATTGCAGTCACTGTGCAAGTGCACTTAGCTCTTTACAGTGGCCACTGAGAGGAGCTCTGTCTCCATTAAAAGTTTGGAAGGTATGAACAGGGGGAAAAGAGCAAGTTAAAACCCAGAGTGGTGCTCCTTAGTAGCAGATACACACCAAAAGTTGGTGGTGGTTCCCGTCCTGCTTTAATTACATGTTAAGTATGTCTATGTCTCCTTAGAAATTATCCCAGTAAAACAGTCATTTCCTTCCTAAGGGAAATGTCTTGCCTGCAAAATGTCTAGGGTGATATAGACCTCATTTAGCCAAAGGCATTTGAAAGCCTGTGCCTGGTGTAATCCACTCTAAATTTCATAGTAAATGCCATGAAAAAAAGGAAATTCATTGTTCCTTACAGACAATTCATTGCCTTAAACAAAGAAAGACAAAGCACAGAAGAAGTCACTCTCTAAAGTTGGCTCTCCTCACTGAAGGGACTTCAAATTCAGAATAGTCACCTCCAAATGGTTGAATTTGCCATACTGTTCATTCCCCCCTGTACCTTCTTGCTCACTCTCTTGACTTTCAAATATTTTTCATGGAGCTGAAATGCCCT
>NW_008659602.1:0-877 GCF_000695815.1 Acanthisitta chloris | reverse complement strand
ACCATCACATTCTTATATCTATACTTACCCATATTTCAAGCTGATTCCTCCACCAGTTCCTGTTACCCAACCTAAACCATAGAACAGCCGACAAAGCTCTGGGATAAGATTCCTTGGATGTAACTTGTCCTAAAAAAATAAAGAAATTTAAAACCATCAGGAACACTACAAACCTACAGTTTTTAACCCTGAAACTGAGTTTAAAGGAGTAATACTTTCATACTGCAGCACAACAGTCTCACTTATGCTTATGCACTTCAGTTGCAAAGTGACTCCAAAGTGACTCCAAGTTTATAGTGTCCTTTATGCTTTGCCAGGGACACTCACACCTTGCAATAAACAAATAAGACCCAAGTGTGATTAGCCTTCACAGGAGATATCTCATCTCACATTTACTGGAGCATGCAAACATTACAGCAGAGAAAAGATGTCATGTGCTGTTGACACGCAAAAAAAGGAAAATGAATGCACCTAACATTATCCATTACCCATTCTGAAATGCTCAGCTAACGGGTTTTCCCATGGGGTCAGTTTTCTGTAGGTTTATTTTGCTCGGGTTACAAGTCCCAGCAGAACAAGACACAAGTCCTGTAGCTACAGCCAGACTGAGAGCTGGCAACACTCTGCGAACCGCAGGACGCTCCATAACACCTCTATCTTCTCTGTTAATTAGAACGCACGAAATTAGTGCGTGATTATTAACTAAGATAACGAGAACACCCTCAGCGGTAACAGCCGCCAACTGCTCTCCTGGAGCTCCGTTAGCGCACGGGCGGGGACAGACGGCCCCGGCTCGCTGTGCCGTCTCGGGGCTGCAGCAGTCCCGGAGGGTTCCAGAGCCCCCGAGGAGTGTCCGCGCGGAGAGCCGAGCCCGGCC